>NC_056746.1:783042113-783081836 GCF_019279795.1 Protopterus annectens | reverse complement strand
CAAATTTACTTTCCAAATATTGCACATTAAATATGTGAACATGAGGATGGGCAATATTACGAATGACACGGAGTGTGCAGAATTAGAATGGATTTTCCGATTGGGTGCACACAGAGGAAAAGGACTCAACGATAGCGTATCAATTAAACCCATACTAAAAGCAAGGACACTTAGATGAATTTATTGTGAAACAGTTGCTAAATATTTTAGATATACTATGTAGGGTATTTATGAGCTATGTTGCAAACATGTATTAACACTGTTTTTAGTAGTCAGGTAGTATTTATTAAACCCATACCAAAAGCAAGGACACTTAGATAAATTTATTGTGAAACAGTTATTAAACATTTTAGATATACTATGTAAGATATTTGACAGCTATGTTGCAAATATGTAATAACACTGTTCTTAGTAGTTAGTTAGTATCTATTAAATTACTACTAAAAGTAAGGACACCTAGATAAATTTATTGTGAAACAGTGGTCAACATACTAGATGCATTTTAAGGTATTTATTAGCGAAGTTGCAAATATGTAATAACACTGTTCTCAGTAGTTATTTTAAGTATGAGTATTAGAATGTATTTTTATATATATGCATTTTTATATATTTTTAATAACATAGGGATATTGGTTAGCATAATTTAAAATGTCATGCTACGTATTCACGGATGTGTTGCTTTAAATATGGTGTATCAATTAATTAATTTAAATGTTTGAATATTCTATATGAGTGTGAGTAAGGCTTGTTAATTGTAACGTCTGAGGAAGCGGTTAGAAATCCGTGAAAGCGCTTACGTTTGTTTTTTTGTTCCTGTGTCGTTTATTAAAATCTGTTTGTGTACGTAAAAAAGTGGATTTATTGAACTTATAATGCTGAAGTTTCAATCCTGCATCGTAGATTGGGACAGTACCAAGTGGTTTTAAATGTTCAATTTGCTACCATCTGCTAATATTGTTTTTTTTTATATATATATATATATATATATGAAGATGTGCATAGGGCAGGGGACATACTGCAACCGTTAGTGAAGGCTGGACATACATATGTATGTGAAGGATGCTATGTGCACATATCAATGTAGGTTGTAGTGCAACATGCAATGTAGGTTGTACAGTAATGAATGTTTAACAGTATGTTAGTGTGTGTATTTGTATGTGTAAATAAAAAGGTATATATATATATATATATATATATATATATATATATATATATATATATATATACATATATATATATATATATATATATATATATATATATATGTATATTTATATATGTATCTATATATAATATGCATATATGTATACATAGATAGAGAGGGATGTAGAAATAGATAGACCCAGAATGATACCACAGTAAAAGGACAAAATGATTGACCTCAAAAATTGGCTAAGCTTCTGGTGTCATTCTAAGGCAATCCAACATCTGTCTGCCTGGGATGACATGATCGACAGTCCATGATGCTTTGCCAGAGATGGTCTGCACCTGTCGCCCTCAGGATTCCGGATACTGGCTAAGACTCATGCCATCCCTATAGTGCCTTTGTCAGGCAAGGTTCAAATGACAAATTCACCACTGTAAATGGTGACATCTGTGACATCTGTGCAGTGACAGAGACCTGGTTCAAAGCTTCAGAGAGAACCCCTGCATTACCAGGCTTCAATTCATACCACACCTTTTGGCCACCTAACCCAGAAAGAAGCATTAAAGGCGGAGGCGTGTCCATATTCATTAAGGATATCCACACCTCCAGGCTAGTTGCACAGCATAATGCATCTGAGGTATCCAATTGCAACTAACTCTGGGCAAGACTGCAATCCAAATCGTAGCTTGCTACAGACCCCCCACCATGCCCCAGGATTCACACCCCTCATTTCATGATACACTGGAAAGTATTGGGTACAACCCAACACCCTAATAATGGCCGATTTCACCTACCCCACCATTAACTGGAAACACTACTCCTGTACCAACTCTATTGCTCAACATTTTCTAGAATTCATAAATACCAATGCCTTGGATCAACTTATTCACACCCCCACCAGGGGCAGCAATATCCCAGACTTGGTCATCACCAACATGGGAAACCAGTGTTCCACACCAGAGGTCAATTCCTTGTTGGTCAGATCCGACCACAAGGTAATCAGCTTAGACATCCACATCCCACCCCCAGCCCCTATTAGGGACACCATCGTAACAAACTTCACAAAAGCCAATGTCACACTTCTTAAGACAGAAGTGGCAAACTGCATGACACCCATGCAGACGGACAATAGAGGTATGACTGCTGAATCCTACACAAACTCACTGTATAAGCACTTACACGAGTGCATGGATCATGCTATCCCTAATAGAACCAAGATGTTATGCCCCAGACAAAGGAAGCCAGTCTGGTGGTCCTCTGCCATAAACAAACTCTACATCAGAAGAAAGAAACTGTTGCAAAAATAAGTAAATTCCCATGACTGGAGGAACTCCCTGGTCAACCTCAGTAAGAAGCTGAGATCTCTCATAAAATCCCCCAAAGCTACTTATGAAAACAAAATTGCCACTGACTCTAAAGACAACCACAAAGCATTCTATAGCTATGTCAAGAATCTAAATGGGACCACTCAGATCTGCTCTGAGGTACAGCATAATGGCACTAAATATACAGAACCAACTGATATTGCCAACATCCTGGCAGATAGGTTCAGTGCTAACTTTACCCCCCCTCTCACCCCCTAGAGGGCCCATCTCTATACTGGAAGAATGCAAAGTCCCTATAATCACGGCTGCACAGGTAAAATACACACTCTCCAAAGCCAAGAACACAGCATCCATGGGACCTGACAATATCCCAGGCTGTGTTCTACATGAACCACTGAATGAACTGGCACCCTACCGCAGTACCATGTTCAATCATAACCTCAGGCTTTGTAGCCACTGAATGGTGCACCACAACACATCCCTCTCCTCAAAGGGGGAGCCACGATGGACCACGGTAACCACCGCCCCATTAGCCTGACGAGCCTGGTCTGCAAGGCCATGGAATGTACCATCATGGAACTCATAAACAAAGACATTGGTAATCGCCAAACTCTGGACCCTACTCAGTTTGGATTTGTAAAAGACAGATCATGTCTTCTAAACCTGATTGACTTGTTTGAAGCAGTCACCAAAGCCATAGATGATGGTAAAATGGTTCACACAGCTTATGTAGACCTCGCCAAGGCTTTCAACACCATCCCCCATTCTGGAATTATAGATAAGCACACTAAACTAGGTATAAATCCCTATGTCATAAGATGGGTTGCCAACTGGCTCATGGACAGAACCCACACTGTGAGAGTAGCGTATTCCAAATCCGACATCAGACCAGTGACAAGTGGAGAACCACAGGGTGCAGTTCTGGGTCCTCCCCTGTTTGGTATCTACTTCTCTGAATTGCAAGCCAACACAGAAGGTCTGTGGCTAGCAAAGTTTGCAGATGACTGCAAACTAGGAGCCATAATCGCAACTCCTAATGATGTGGGAAAACTACAAAAGGCCCTCACTGAGACAGATACCTGGTGTCAAAGCCATGGTCTGAAGCTCAATGCCAAAATGTGTATTGTCATCCCTGTGGTATAAACTCTATACCCATGAACTACCACATAGCTGGTAGTCTACTTAATGCCGAAAATGTGATAATAGACCTTGGGACACAGGTGCACAGTAGTCTCTCCTTTGATAATCACATCGCCACAGTGGTAGGGAAATCCTTCTATGTGGCTCATCTCATCACAAAAGGATTCCCATCCAGAAAAAAGAGGTCATTGTTCCCCTCAACTCATCACTTATTAGACCCATAATAGAGTACAATGCCCCGTGTGGTATGTACCTCACAGGACAACTACAACAACTGGAAAGACCACAGAAATACCTCACAAAGAGGATTACTGGACTCAAACAGATGCCCTATGCAGACTGTCTCAAAAAACTACAGCTTGACTCCATGGCATATCACCTACGTAGGGGTGATCTCTGCCTAACATACACAGCTATGTCAAACCTAGAGCTGTTGGACATGCTCCACTTAAAGAAATCCCAATCCCTCTGAGCTACATGCTCTAGGGACCTTAACCTTGTCACCACAATAAACAGAACATGCTGGAGGGATAGAGTCCTGTCCCAGACACTTCCCATACTCTGGAACAGACTACCTATCAATGTCAAACAGAGCTCCTCATTAGCACTCTTCAAGAAAGATCTTGATGATTGGATGGGAAATGGGGAATTCACCCCGGGGATCACGTCTGTGGCTCTGCTCGACAGGGGCATAGGAAAATACCTTTCTTGGGTGGTGAAAGCCAGGGTACATTTATTGGCTAGGCTTGTATGGGCCCTAGGGCCAATAGCCTAGTACCTACCTATGAACCTATGAACATATATAGATAGATGGATAGAATATGTATATACACATATTATGTAATAGACACACATATATATATATATATATATATATATATATATATATATATATATAGATACATACACATATACAGACAGATATGAATGTGTACAGATATGTATGTATATGAATATCTCTCTCTCTATCTCTCACCCCCTCTCTCTCTCTCTCTATATATATATATATATATATATATATATATATATATATATATATATATATACTGAGAGAGGCACATGTGTGCAGATGTATTGCAACAGGTGCCTGGTGTCAAAGGCATGTACTGAACACCAGTGTGGATACAGGAGTACCATACCCCATTCCAAAACACTTACACCACTAACCACCACATATGTGGTTGCCTGCCTACTACTGGATGTGTCAGGAGGGAACATGGGAAACAAGTGTACAATAGCTTCCCCTGTGATATTCACAGTGGCACACCAGTCTTGTAGTACCTGTACATGGCAGCAGAAATGGTGTGTCAGCTAGTGAAATGTAGGTCACTGTACCCCTCTACACCTCACAATGTCCTACATGGTATGTACCTCCCATGACAACTACAGAAAGGGAGAAGGATACAGTCATACCTAACAAACAGTGATAATGCCCTCAAACACATTACCTATGCAGAGTGACTGACAAAACCACAGATAGAGTGCCTCTCAAACTACTGACACAGAGCATACCACTGCTAGATATACATAGTTAAGTCACACCCATAACAGTTGTCCAGCAACCATGGTAACACCTCACAATATCCCCAGCATAAATGACCTATGTCTGTCATCCTTGGCACCGCAGTAAAGAGCACATGGTGGAGGTACAGGTTCCTACCCACAAAGAGGCCATACCCTGGAGTAAACCACCCAGCATTACGAAGCAAGGCTCCCCATTAGTAGATGTCAGACATACCCCTGTTGAATGTTATGCAGATAGGTAGTATGCCATATGAGTCACCCTGTGTAACTTTTTGACAGGAGCAAGTACAACCACATTACATGTGTCCCAAGGGGCAGGGTAGCATAACAGTATGCTGCTGTAGGCCCAGGCCCAATAGCATACTACCTGCCTATGACACAATGCACACACACATGTACTCATTGCAACACCAACTATGTGAGGTGGAATGTGTGCCACTGACTGTGTGCAAGGTCTGTAATGGTGTGATTGCTCAGCATGACTTTGTGTCTGTCATGGTAGTGTGTGTCCTTGGTGTGAGGCCAGAGAAAGATGTGTCAGGTATTGGGATACAAACATACTACATTGCCATATGTTGTGCTGTGGTTCCCTGTATGTGACTGTGGTGTAGGTATGGTTATGGCAACAAAGACTACGGTGCATTACCAGTGACATTTGTACTGTGCATTGCATGCATTGCATGGGTTGACAATGTTCCCCATACATTACCTTGATACATACCCCCAGTGTGAGGCTGTGCAGTGGACCTCAAACAGTGTGCCGACTGCTGGAGTATACTTGTTTGTTGTATGGAGTGTGCCAGGCACTGTCACAGAGTTGTCAGCTGAGCACTGATATGTGGTCATTCACATGTGTATCCCCCAATAGACAGACAGACAGATGCTATATATGGCAGTTCAGTGATATCACTACAGTAGAGTATTATGTGTGCCATATCACTTGCTCACATATTTTTCTTTTCCTTCCAGGGCAATGGTGCACCAGTGCAATCCCACGTACTCTGCTGCAGAGGAAGAAGAGATACACCAGAGCCTGGTGCGGGATTTTGCCACACTCTTTTCCTGCACCAGCCAGAAGCAGCAGGAGAGGGCTGCACTCTGGCAAGACCTTGTCTGTTGGGTAAATGACATAGACATGCACAACCAGACATATAAGCAGGTATGCCATCACTGCAGTGATTTAATTAGAAATTTCCGTCAGCGTGTGTCTGATATCCACAGGCAACAGCTTGCCACAGGTGGTGGGGTGGCTATACACCCCCCTCACCAGACTGGAGGGGCTCCTCCTAAGTGTTGTGGCTCCAGCCCAACAACAACAACATCCACACACATGTGTAATGATGGAGGCTGGAGCCACCCAGCAGGAGGACTTGGAGCGTGCAGGTAACATGCCATATCTATAGTTGACTGTTCTCTACACTGGTAGTTTATGCATGTGTGAGGTGTGTACTGTGTTTGTAGCTATTATCCTGGTAATTATTGTGCAAGAGTGATATTCTCAATATCGGCAGTAGACCTGTGAAAGCCAACTGTTGTACCACTGAACTGCATCATACTCACAGTATCAATGGCACAGTTGTGCCCACTGACAATGAATGTCTTATTTGTGCAGGTCCCTCTGGTGTAACAGCAAGGCAGCCAATCCATGCTGGTGAGTGTGTAATAACATTCCTTTAATACTTATGATAGTAATAGTAATAATACCCTAAAATGGTATTGCTATGTGTGTGATTGCAGGTGTGTCTGTGTCTGTGTGTTTGTATCTCATGTACTGAGGAGTGTGCATGTGTGCATGTGCATGTGTGCATGTGCATGTGCATGTGCCCATGTGCTGCATGTGCATGTGTGCATGTGTGCATGTGCCCATGTGTGCATGTGTGCATGTGTGCATGTGCCCATGTGTGCATGTGTGCATGTGTGCATGTGTGGTAACATTGTGTGCATGTTGTAAACTCTGTTTCCTTTCTTCTTCTCACAGGTTCTGGTGCTGCTCTGGTGGTGTGCAGCAGGGAACCTGAATCTGCTGCTGGGGATAGTGATAATGATGATACCTGTGTAATGGCACAGGGAGGTGTGCCAGGGTCCATTGTTGGTCAGCCAATCGACAGTACACAGCTGTCAACCCCATCAATACGCACAGTCATCCTGCCAATACATCCATTGTTACCAATATCCCTAGGTGATGGACAGCATACAGTGGGCATTGACCAGGGTAATGTGGTATCAGTGGCACATGCATCCCCTCACAGCAGCCATGGCCAGAATCCTGACATGGTAACACACAGGCAGATGTCCAGGGCTTCTTGTGGGAGCATCTGTGGTCGTACTGCCCCTGTCAGATGTGCCCACAGAGGTCTTTCAACCTCAGCTATGTTCTGGGCTGTAATGCAGGCACAGTCATGTATGGAAAGGTACACCAGACAGGGTCTGAGGGAGCTGAGAGCAAATCGCACTGCTATTAATGACACTATGCGTGACGTTGCGGCTGCCATCCGCAATTTCACCGAGGTCATTGACAGACATTGGGGGACACATTAGATCTGTTCCACAACTACATATCCATGAGCCAGGGCAATGCAGGGTGGTTGAGGCACTGATGTGGATGAATGCCAGCAACAGCAGCAGCTGGCAGTCATCGCGGACGACAACAAACCCGCAGCCACTCCCATAGTGCCAGTACCAGCCCCAGCAATGCTGGGTCTGTGCTGTCATCAGACTGCCCTAGGAGACCACGTGCATGTGACTCTGGACAGTCCCAGCAGGGACATGTCTCCAGTCAACAACCACCTGCTTCTGATGACAGTACTCAGTCTGGCTTAGTACCTGATACTGTCCGTAGCACCCCTGCCAGGCACAGGTACAGTGTCCATGGCCAGAGACAGTGATCTGTATGACCTGGTAGGTACTGTCAGTGGCTGTCCACAAACACCCATATATGGTGGCCACAAGATGGAACTGTTTGCATGCATACACACATGCATAATGCTAACACCTAGGGCTAATACATATATGCACACACTGCATCAACATTGCCCCATATTCTATGGTTGTCCCTCACTAACACATACACACACATACATGTCGATTGGTTGTATCAGTGGCAGACTCAGGCATACCAAGTACACACCCTGTGCATATGATGAAACTGTGCCACCTCCTGCAATCTGTAACATCACTGCAGGACCGGTTAACATGGTGCTGATGCACAGGGTGACTTCATAGATGTGTAGTAATATTATCATGTTGTCAACTGTACAGTGTAATATCATTGTGGGTATATCCCAGCATGCCTGATGCATTAACAGTACGATTGTCATTGTATTGTTTGGTACACCCCTATTAATTACTATAGTGTAATGTCTGCACATCTTTGCATTCTGCTGGTAAGGCTGTAAACAGAAGGCCACCTACATAGGTAGCACAGGGGATACGTAAATGGAAGTTATGATATTCAATGGTGGGCATGTAAACTGCAAGATAAATGCAGTACAACCTCTACTCTGCATGGAGAATGTTGATATCTGTGCAGTAATAGACAACAGGTTCAAGACTCCCAAGGGCACCCTAGCACTACTAGGTTACACCTCATACCATGCTTGACATCCCCAAAACACACAACTAACTATGACAGGAGGTGAGTCTCATTAAATGTCAGGGATACTGTGGTGGCAGGACAGGTAGCATACAGCCTACTAAGTTGGGGAATGCTGATTGAGGGCTCAGTGTCTGTCATTATAAATGTGTATTAGTTCTGGTTTAAGCAGTTGGGCTTCAGGCCAGTTATTTGACATTACAAAGGTTCATGGTCTGCACTCTTGTGGGAGAAGAGGCTGGACTCTGCCCGTTTGAGCTGGGAATTTCTGGCTAAAGGCTTATAGTGCCTGCATATTTGAACTGTTTCTTACTGAAATTGGTACACCTTGTTTGCTGTAGCATAGACTAGATCCATGCCTGCTGATTGTAGCTTTGTTTGTATGCTTGTTTGCTTGTTATGTCCATGAAACACTAATTCCACCTCAAATGCAGCTTTACAGCACCTCTGTGGATCCCTAGTGACATGTGCATTGCTTACTGTATGTATGTCCTTGTTTCACTTGACAGAAAGTTAGTGTTTGTCATTTATGCAATTAAGTTACCTGTAACACATTGCATTTGAGATACCTGGCATTTTTTCACTAAAGCATTTATATATGCCAGCACTAACAAATTAAAAGCACTACACCCTCACAAACTCACCTTGCATACCTTGTTCCCCATTGGCCCTTTTTGTTGTTAATTATAAAGGAATTCCCAATACTATCCTAGCATGTTCAAAGGTCAGTTGTCAATCTCCTCCATGGTCCAGCTGGTGAATCTGGGAATCTAGAGGCAATGTTACAACTGCCTCATTTACACAGTCAACCCTCTCCTCCTCCCAACAAATTTCACCACATGTGAGAGATGCAACCATATATCCAAACTGCAGGCTAAGCTCTCTCAACTCAGTACTGGCAAAACCTGACAGGAGGAGAAGGAAACCACGGTCACTACAATTCCAGTCTCACATAGACCTACCACAACAGCAATCCAAACAAATAAACACACACAACCATACTCGGAGTCTCTAAATAAAGGTCTGCCTATGCAACAGACACCTCCAAATCAGACACACAAGCAACCGCTACCCCAGAACAGAACGCGTGCAACACATAGCTCACAAAGCCAGTGTGCCGAACAGTCACAGCATGTAAGGCTAAACAACACACCTGCTACACTTGTGATGGGTGCCTCTATCGTCAGGTACACTGATGTCCTGCTCACCAGGCTGAACAAGGAGAAGGTCATGGTGAGATACCTGTCGGGCGCTATGATCTGCCACATAACACAAGCACACAGGTCACTCCAAGGCATGTACAAATATGACTCAGTCAGTGTCCATGCCAGTGTGAATGACCTGAGACATACCTCCCTGGACTACCTGATGAGAGACATAGAGGAGCTCTCTGAGCATGTGGCCCAGACTGGTATGACCCTGACCTTGAGTAGCATCTTACCCTCACCAAGAATGATGCCACAATATGTAGACAAGATTATCAATTCAGACAATTGGCTTATGTTTCGGTGTCATTCAAAGGGGATCCAATGCCTGTCAGCCTGGGATGACATGCTCAACAAGCCACACTGCTTTGCTAGGGACAGCTTGTACCTGTCACCCATGGGCTTTCAGATATTGGCAAAGGCTCTTGATACACCCATAGTGCCTTTTTTAGGCAAGGCTCAACAGACAAGACCACCTCCATAGGTATCACAAGGGATAGGAAACTGATAGTAATGCTACTCAAAGCCAGCAGTGTAAACCTCAAGATGCATGCACTGGAAACTGTCTTAGAATGGAGAACATCAATATCTGTGCAGTAACAGAATCCTGGTTCAAGGTCCCCAAAAGCACCCCAGGACTGGCAGGTTATACCTCATACCATGCTTGTCAGCCACATAACTTGCACCGAAACAGAAAAGGAGGAGGAGCATCAATATTCATCAAAGATACAGACACCTCCAGGTTGGTGGCACAGCACGAAGCATCAGAGACTATCAATGTGCAACTAACAGTGGGTAATACTGCCTTCCAGTTCATAGCCTGGCACACACCACACTCCCAAACCCAGGTAACCCACTTGGCCTACTTAAGAATACATGTATATCTGCAGGTGTCTCCAAACAACAATATATTGGGCAGCTTCATTTACCCACACATGGACTGTGAGCATTACTGTAGCTCCAACACCCTAGGTGTAAAGTTCCTAGAATCCATACACTCAATTGCTATGGAATGACTTGTTACCACTCCCACAAGTGGAGAATACATGCTGCACCTGTTCATCACCAACATGTGGACTATATGCTCCAGACCAGAAGTGTATCCCTCGCTGGTAAGATGACACCATAGACTACTCTCACTGTATATTCACATGCCAAATGCAGCCCCTGCACAGAGAACCACAGTCATAAATGTGTGTAATGGAAATTACATGTATTCACATGAGGCAGGCTTCACACATGGGAACTATTTCAGGTCACAGGTACATATGTCTATGTGGCACACACATACCTCATGTGTGCATTGACATTACTGATATGATCTATGTCATACAATATTAAGAGCAACACCCTACACACATGGACAAACTGTGTGACAAAAACACACATGGCATTTGTAAGATTCAAACCCCTATCGAACTATGTTATGACACTTGAGAGAGACTCATTAGCAGAGCACACTATTCACATTGCTAAGAGGTTGCCCTTCTCCTGCTGTACTTATAGGGTGCTGACATCATCAGTGTTTAGAATGAGGAATGTGCATCATGCAGTGTGTTCTTGTAGTTGGCAAAAGGGACATTTATTTCACACACACTAACCTCCTTTACCCAAACTGAGCATTTGCAGGATTCAAACACCAACCTAACTATGCTATGACACTTAAATGAGACGCATTAGCGGAACATGCTATTCCCATTACTGGGAGGTTTTCCTTCTCCTGCTGTATTTATAGGGTGCTGACATCATCAGTGTTTAGAAAGAGGAATGTGCATCATGCAGTGTGTTCTTGTAGTTGGCAAAAGGAGCATTGCTTTCACACACACTAACCCCTCTCATTCCAACACACACACACACTGAGCATTTGCAGGATTCAAACCCCTACCTAAGTATGTTATGACACTTGTGAGAGATGCATTAGCGGAGCGCACTATCCAAATTACTGGGAGGTTTCCCTTCTCCTGCTGTACTTATAGGGTGATGAGATCATCAGTGTTTAGAAAGAGGAGTGTGCATCCTGCAGTGTGTTCTTCTAGTTGACAAAAGGGACATTTCTTTCACACAGAATTGCACACACACTAACCCCCCTCACCCAAACACACACACACACACTGAGCATTTGCAGGATTCAAACATGGATGTGACATTGCAAATTCAACCCCTGGGATCTCCACTGCGTCCCTGCTTGACGGAGGCACAGCACAATAGCCTTACATGGTGCCTTCTGTGACCTACTTTACAGAGGCACAGTAGCCTACTGTACTGGGGAGGCAGATGCCAAGCACACTCTGGCTAAGCTTGTATTCCCTAGGGCAAACAGCCTAGTATTGACCTCTACACCCATATGTTTAATTTTCAGATGCACAATATTTGTTGCTGATAAACTGTTTGCAGGTCTTTATTGCCATAGCTTTCCCTGTTTCTATGTACAACTTGTGTATCTGTGAAAGATGTTTGAATATGTGTGGGATCCACTATTTAACTTATGTCTCTGTAGTCATTTAACTGTGTGCACTGGGCAGATTGCTGTATTGTGGTTGGTTACTGGTTTAACACATACAAATACCAGATATGTGTGGCCAACTGCTAAATTGAGACATGGCCTAAGTGTGTGAGCATGCCCAGTTCAGGCATATTCCATGGCTTGTTGCCTGACATATGTCTCATTTATCAAAGTGTGCGAGCATGCCCAGTGTGTGCTTTCCATATATTGAGATCTTCAGTCAACCACATTTGTGGGTGTGCGTGAACTTTAACAATATTTCACATTTATAGTTGTGTGTTGGGAGTCATGCTGTGTACATACTGCCCAACTGCTTTGTGTCTGAACCCGACAGGGATTATACTGTGCCTGCAGGGTTTCCATGGGATAGTTTACATACAGTTGTCAACATCCTTTCATACTGACCATACACTGTAATATTGTATAGTGTACTGGTTTCAGTCCTATCACTGCTTTAAATATTCATAGTGAGCACACCAGACTGGTTAAGGGCCAGTTGTGCACATATGACCATGCTGCATTTTGTTCGGATATGGACTACTTAGACCAGGCTTGTCCAACATTGGTAGTGTATTCCACAACTTGGGTGGACATTGACAAACACTAGCGATGTGCCCTAGGCCATTTCTACTGCTAGTCAGAGAGTGTGTTTGTCCTTCAACACACATTGTAACTGGAATTTGACATGACATATTTCAAGGTTAGTATTCTGTGCCTCTGTCTACCTGTGACATAACAGTGATACCCAGGGTAAACCTATCATCTCCCATCCACTCATCATGATTCCTGTTGAGGAGAGTCAGTGAGGGACTCTCTGGCTAACCTGTACTGGGAGTTTACTCAAGAGTGGAGTGAGCTTCTGGGTTATGGATCAATCACTACAGCATGTCCTATGTATGTCAGTGCTGGGGTTCAGGTCTCTCATGTGCATAGCTCACTGGTATTCAGATTGTATAAGGTGCAGCATGTTCATTGATTCCAGCTTGGACATGGCTTTATACATCAGGCACAGATTGCCTCTGGGCAGGCAGTATGGCACTGTGTGGAGCTGCGGTTTGTTTAATCAGGCAACACATGGCATCTGTTTGAGCTCTTTGATCCTCTTGGTGGGGTACTTTCGGGGTCTTTCCACTTACTGGAGGTGTCTGCTGAAGTACATCCCACAGGGGCCATTGTACTCAATTGTGAGGCTGATGAAGGATGACTGAAGAGGCACGATGACCTCCCCTGATCTAGATCTGACTACCTTCATGATTAGGTGGGTATATGGTATGTTTCTGTAACCACTACAGCCACATGGTTGTCAAATGCAAGATATCTATCAAATTGTGTCCCCAGGTCTCTTATTACTTCTAAAGTACTTAATGGGTTAACACCTATGTGGTAATTGGTGGGCACTTACTGTTTATCCACAGGGGATGACTATACACTTTTCTGCAATTAGCTTGATGACATGGCTCTGGCACCAGTTGTCTGTTTTTATGTGGCCCTTTTGTAGGATGCTTGTGTCAGCTGGAGGGTCAGATATGGTGCCCAGTTTGTAGTCCTCTGCAAACTTGTTCAGACACAGTCCTTCCATGTTGGTCTGTACCTATGGGAAATATATACGATACAAGGGAGGTCCCAGGACTGAGCCTTGTGGGATGCCAGTTGTAGCTGGTTTGTAGTCTGACATGGCTGCAGCATGTCTGACCATGTTAATTCTGTCCTTGGGCTGGTTTGCAGCCCATCTACTGACATAGGGGTTTATATTTAAGCTGGTGAGCGTATCTATAATGAATACATGGGGTATTGTATGGAAGGCTTTTGCAAGGTCCAGATAGGCTGTGTGGACCCCATTCCCCTCATCAATGGCCTTGATGACTGTTTCAAATGAGTCAGACATGCTTAAGGGGCAGGTTCTGCCCTTAAGAAAGCCACACTGGGTAGGGTCCAGTGTCTGTAGGTCCCCAATATCTTTATTTCTGAGGTCCATGATGATCCTTTCCATAGCTTTGCAGACCAAGCTTGTCAGGATTCTGGGGTGATAGTTTGCAGTATCCATTCAAGCACCACCTTTGTGGAGAGTTACCACTGTTGCTGTACACTGGTCTTTGGGTACATATCCTGTGGTAAGGCTGAAATTGAGCAGTAGTGTTATTTGGCATTCCATTCTTCTTGGAGTTCATGTTGGACACAGCCCAGGACACCATCTCGTACCATTGATGCTGTGTGTTTTGCTTTGAAGATGCTGCCTGTTACCTCAGCATCTGCAATGTCAGGGGGCCAGCACTCTGCTGGGATAGATATTTTTCATTTTGGGGGGGGGAGTTTGCACTTAACCTGTCAGGTTGGATGTTCGCAATGTGTGTGGGTTTGGTGTATTGTTTGTAATATTTGGTAATTCAGAGCATATCTGTGAATTCCCAACAAGGTTTCTACCATCAGTTAAGACAGCCTTGTGATTATCCTTAGTGTCCTGTACAATTTGTATCTCCATAGGTTCATAGGTTCATACTGGGCTATCTGCCCTAGGGCATTTATCAGCCCAGCCAGAGTGTGTGTGGCTTTCGCCACCCCTCACTATGTGAATATTATGGCCATTTAGGGTTTACTTTACTGTGCCTCTGTCTAGATGTGATACACTGAAGACCCCCAGTGTAAATCTATGATCTCCCATCCACTTGGCAAGATTCCTGTTGAAGAGAGTCAGTGAGGGGCTCTGCCTAACATGGAGTGGGATTCTGTTCCGGAGTGTAGGGAGCCTCTGGGTTAGGAATCTGTCCCTCCAGCACATCCGATTTATTTATGTGTTGAGGTTGACATCTGTCACTTTCACGGCTCTGATGGCTTTGGATTTTCTGAGGTGGAGCATGTCCATCAATTCTGTATTGGACATGACCTTGTACATCGGGCATACATTGCCTCTGAGTATGCAGTATGTGACTGCATACAGCTGGGATGTTGTCAGCCAGGCAGCATATGACAAATGTTTGACACCCTTTATCCTCTTGGTGAGGTACTTTTGAGGTCTTTCTAACTGCTGCAGGTGTCGGGTACGGTACATTCCAAATGGGGCAGTGTACCCACTTATGGGCCTGATAAGAGAAGAGTATAGGGGCACAATGACCTCTCTTGATGTAGATGTGAATCCTTTCATGATAAGGTAGCCAATATAGGTGGTCTTCCTAGCCACGTTGGCAAAGTGAGTGTCACATGTGGGGTTACTGTCCACTTGTGTCCCTAGGTCCCTAATTACTTCTTCCATATGTAATGGATTACCACCTATGTGGTGATTTGTGAGTACCTTGTTTGGTATTTGGGGAGACATTCATACTCTCCAGTGTCTTCAGGAAGGCTGAGTGGTGTTCCTGGGTCTGGAAGGGTGGTCTGTAGCATGTTACAAACTGTACAGTGGTTTTGCCTACAGTTAGTTGCACATGGATGGTTTCTGATGCTTCATGCATTGTCAGTAACCTGGATGTGTGGGTATCTTTGCTAAATATGGATACTCCCCCTCCTTTTGTGGTTTGGTCCGAAAAGCATGATTTGACGTATAACCTGGTAGTGCTGGGGTGCTCTCAGGAGCCTTGATGCAGGTTTCCATTACTGCACAGACATCAATATTCTCCATACTGGGGAGGGCCTCGAGAGCATGCATCTTGTGGTTTAGACATCTGGCATTGAGCAGCATTACCCTCATGTTTTTTCCACTTATGTTTTCTCGGGAGGTGGGTTTGTCTTTTCAGCCTTGCCTACAAAAGGCACTATGGAGGTGGCAAGAGCCTTAGCCAATATCCAGACACACAGGGGTGATAGGTGCAAGCCATCCCTGGCAAAGCAGCGTGGCTTGTCAAGCATGACATCCCAAGCAGACATACATTGTATCCCCTTGGAATGACACCAGTAATTGAGCCAATTGTTAAAGCTGATCATTCTGTGTTTGTACTGTGGCATCATTCTTGGTAGGGGTAGGATGCTGCTCAGGGTCAGAGTCATACTGGCTTGGCCTACATAATCGGAGAGCTCCACTATGTCTCTTTACATGTAGTCCAGGGAGGTATGTCTCAGGTCATTCACACCAGCATGGACAATGACTTAGTCATATTTGTACTTGCTTTGGAGTGACCTGCATGATTGTGTTATGTGGCGGATTGTAGCAGCCTACAGGCAGCTTACTGTACCCTTTTCCTTGTTCAGTCACGTGAGTGGGACTTTAGTGAGTCTGACTATGGAGTCACCTATTACAAGTGTATCAGGCATGTTGTTTGCCCTTACGGGCTGTGACTGTTTGGCACACCGACTTTGTGTACTATGTGTTGCATGTGCTATGTTTGGGGGTAGTGGTTGCTTGGGTGTCTGCTTTGGAGGCCTCTGTTGATTTGGTGGTTTTTAATTAGAGCCTTCAGGAATGTTTTTGTGTGTTTATGTATTTGGTTTGCAGTTGTGATGGGTCTATGTGAGTGGGTTTGTGTTGTGTGTGGTTACCTTCTCCTCCTGACTAGTTTAGACAGTACTGAGTTGAGAGAGCTCAGCCTCCAGTTTGGAGACGTGCTTGCATCTCTCACATTTAGTTGTATTTCTTGGGGGGTGGAGGGGGTTGTCTGTGTACATGGGGCAGGTGTAACATTGCCCAAGATTCACAGATTCAAATTGTTGTAGTTGGCCTTAATGGATTTTATGACTGGCCATATTTTATTGCCATAATACTAATCAGAGATTACTTCCCTTTTTGGGTTTTCTCTATCATGTGGCGACTTCCTCATTCTCTTGCATGGTTTGGTAATGGTTGTAGTCCACCATGCCAGATGCCTGTGTGTATGGTATTGGGCCTTGGTTTTATTTGGGATTGCATAATCCATGCATTCCTGACTGTGTTCATAGAATGTATTTATAAAGGGTTCTGAGGTGTGGCCCATATTTTCCACAGGCACAGGGCCTTTAATGGATTCCACATCAGTTTGGAGGAGTGCAACATTTCCTTTACACATGTTTTTCACTGTGGTTTTCTGGCCAGGGACTGTGGTCCGGATGTGAATATCCAGTATGATTACTCTATGGTCTGATCTTACCAGTGAGGAATACACTTCTCATCTGGCCATAGAGTACCCATGTTGCTGATTATCACATCCAGTATGCTTACCCCTCTTGTGGGAGTGATACATTGTTCCTGAGCATTTTGGCCTAGGGTGTTGGTGCTGAGATAATGATCCCAGTCTATGTTTGAGTATTTTCAGTCACCCAATATAATGTTGTTTGGAGAGCTTGATATTTCCATGTGTTCCAATGTAGGCCAAGTGCAGTTCCTGGCATTAGGAGGGTAGTCTATAGCAGGCTACAAACTGGCAGGCAGTCTTAGCCACTGTTACTTGAGCATGGATAATCCATGCTGCTTCTTGCTGTGGTAACAACATGGGGGTGTGGTTATCCTTGAC
Organism: Protopterus annectens; assembly: GCF_019279795.1. NCBI lineage: Eukaryota > Metazoa > Chordata > Ceratodontiformes > Protopteridae > Protopterus > Protopterus annectens. Next base: position 783,063,986 of record NC_056746.1, on the reverse strand, counting down.
AATTATTGCTACTCACCCTCCTTTTGTAGTTTGCTCCATGTTTTGGGGCTGTAAAGCACGGTATGAGGTGTAACCTGGTAGTGTTAGGGTGCTCTTGTGAGCCTTAACCCAGTTTTCTATTACAGGACATATATCAACATTCTCCATGCTGAGGGGAGTTTAGACTGCATGCATCTTTCAGTTTGGACATCTGGCATTGGGTAGCATTACATCTAGGTTCTTATCCCTTGTGATACCTATGAAGGTGGAGCATCGTGTCTTGCTAAGCATGTCATCCCAGGCTGGCACGTATTGGATCCCCTTTGACTAACGGCAATACTTAAGCCAATTATTGTAATTGATCATCTCGTCTTCATATTCTGGCATCATGCTTGGTGAGGGTAGGATGTTAGTCAGGGTCATCATGTTTGCATATACTACATGGTGTTACATTGCTTAACACATGGCAATCATGCCTCAGGTGGTGATGCAGGGATGTCTATGTTGGATGCACATACTACACTCCCTGTACATGTTTGATAGCAGGTTGTGTCAACTTAGGCATCCCTTTTACTATATGTGTGAGTCAGAGAGAGGTATCATTTCCTGGGTTCCTACTGAGCCAGTGTATGTGCTATGTGTTGCCGCTTTGCCAAGGCCAAGGCATACTGGGCATGCCTCCTTCTGCCTAGTGGGGCAGGCTCAGGTTGTTCCTCCTCCGAGTCATGCTCTGCCTGTGATTGGCTTGGCAATGGTGGGGGGCTGTTTGGCCCAGCCCTATGCTGGTCCTGCTGCAGCTGTTTTCGCAGAATCATATTATGTAGCATAGCACATACCGTGATGATTTGGGTAAATGTAGTTGGTGAGTACTGCAAGGCTCCACTAGATGTGTCCAGGCACCGGAACCGTGACTTGAGCAGCCCAAACACACGCTCAATTACATTTTGTGTTTGTGCGTGTGCCTCATTATGGTGTTCTTGTTCAGGTGTGCATGCATTTCTGATGGGTGTCGTCAGCCACTGCTCCAGTGCATAGCCAGCATCCCCCACTAAGTGACCATATGGGATGTCCCCATTGGCAAGTGTCTGGTACAGCTGCGTCAGATGCCAGATATGGGAATTGTGGTAGCTTCCAGGGCAGCCAGCACACACATTCATTATTATGCCCTGGGCATCACACACGACCTGGCAGTTGATGGAGGGGAAGCCCTTGCGGTTAATGTAGGCCCTACCCTGCTCACCGGCTGGTGCTTTGATGTGTATATGCGTGCAGTCTATTGCACCCACTACCTCAGGGTATTCCGCTATTTGCTGGAAGAGACGCATATTGCTGGCCAATACCTCACGGGAATTGGGGAAATATACATGCTCACCGACATGTGCTGACATGGCATCCAGGAACTGGTGCAGTACCCTGGATGCTGATGCCTGTGATATCCCCATCATATCACCAGTTGGTCTCTGGAAAGTACCTGATGCTAGTATTCTTAGGCCAACACATACCTTGGTTTCCACTGGGATGGGTTCCCCTCTGTTGGTTCTGTGTGTGAGGCGTGGCCTGCATAGCTCAACAATTTGCTGCAGGAGGTCTCTGTCCACTCTATAGCACTCCACTATCTCCAGCTCATGTAACTCCTGGTAGGTGACCCTGGGCCTGTACACTCTTCTCTGTCTCCTCATTGTGGGTTGTCTGGCAGCATTTGCATAGTCACCACCCTCAGCAAGTTGCATATGTCTCCTTATAACAGCTATGGCAGCCCCTAGCATTTTTGGTCTGAGTGAAGCTTTTTCAGTTTTCACTTCTAGTAGCTTACTCCTCTGTTGCAGTGTCTCTTGAGAGAAACATTCTGCACTGTTGTTTGCAGAGTTTTAAGTGCTGGGCTGGGCTACTGTTCTGCCTGTGTAATTGCCTGCTTCTGATTGTTTTCACCTGCTAGCTCTGCCAGTAATTTCTGCTAGCTTCCTACTATTTCCCATGCTTCCTTTTTCCCTTCTGTTTCCTCAGGGGGGAGCAACATGCATACCAGCAAAAACACGCTCACAGTGGCTAACAGGCCCGCACACATGCTTAGATGGACTAGAATCTGCTTATTCAGGTTAAAACATGTACACACCAGCGCAAACAAGCATACAGGTGTTTAAACAGGCTCCTACATGCATATTCTGCCTTAAACGTGTGCACTCATGCTTACACGCGTGCACTCCATCTTATTCGTGCCTACCAGCACGCACACGCACGCATGCACGCCCTGCCAGAAACTTTGGTGTTATCCATTGTGTACACCTTCCATCTTGGCTTTCCCATGCCTACTTGTTGACACTCCTCTTTCCATGATGTGTGACTGATAGCTTTCACATGCCACTGTGTTCCAATGAGCTGCATTCCTTTCATACATTCCCCCCTGTGATGTCACCTATATCCTACTCTGTTACTCCCCCTTATCCTACTCCTACACTGCACGGATTGTGCTCATTTTCTATGTAACAGTGCGATTCACTATCCTACCACTCATTTACATAGGATTGCCTACTAATGCTTAGTTACATGTCTTACACTCTGCTTCCCCCCTTAGCAACCCCTACTCAGTGGCCATGTTGTTTTACCCTGCTATTCCCTTCCATTGTATACTCATGCTTTGCATAAACCCACATTTGTGGGTTTAATATTTTTATTTTTGTTTTTTTTATAGCGCAGCCAGTTTGCGCGATGCTGCGCTATGTTTAAACAATTTATTTTTATTTCATGTTTGCATCAGGGTACGTTGCCAGTGGCCACATATTTGGCCATTGGCATGCTGCTTGCAACATTTGCAACCTTTATTTGGAGCTGACAAGGCTCCATTGTGTTATTTGCAGAACGGTACTCAGTTATCAACTGAGTACATTTCTGCAGATAACACGGCTCTTACAAGGGCAGGTTTCTGCTTCCTGGATCACAAATTTACTTCATTTGCATGCCTTTCGGCTGCCAGTGAGGTAATTAGCATATCCACGCCCTGCCCGTGTAAGAGCCGTTTTAGGTGCTTTCTTACATGCACATTCAGGCTGTTCCTGGATTGCGATGGCTGCATGGAGTCTTACACTACTCTTAGACTCCATGCAAGCCATCGTGAATCCTGCCCATTATCTTTCATCAACTGAAAAGACAGCTTTAAACATGCCTGTCATCAGATTGTCAGTGCTGATACCAAATTGACTATATACATTGCAGTCAGAGATGGAAGATTTCTATACAGTTAGCAAAAACAAGTCTTGGAGCTGACTGTGGCTTAGATAATCACTTTCTTGTTGCAAAGTTTAGAATTAAAGAAAAAAAAGGAACCATATAGGCCAGTGAGATATGAACATAACAACATTCCAAGTGAATATATAGTGAAAGTGAAGAACAAATGTAAGGGATTAGACCTGGTGGATTGAGAACCTGAATACCTATGGACAGAAAGTCATGATATTGCCCAGAAATGGCATCAGAAATATCCCAAATAGAAAGAAGCATGTGAGGGCAAAATGTTTGTCTGTGGAGACTTTATATATATATATCTAAGGAAATAAGATAAAAATCTACAGACATAGGAAATATAAAACTGAATGCAAAATTTCAGAGTATAGAAAGGAGGGATAGATATGCATATTTGAATCAGCAGTGCAAAACTTGGAAGAAGGTAATAGAAGGAGAAGGGCAACAAATCTGTTCAAAAAGATTGGTTAATTAATGTTAACTTCCAATAAAATTGGCACGATAAAAGACAAAGATGTGATGGACCTGACAGAAGCAGAAGACATTAAGAAGAAGTGGCAGGAATACAGACAAGAACTATGTAAGGAAGGACCTCAACATAGTTTCTGAACAGGCAGAGGTACCAGAGTTCAAATCGTCAACATCCACTGGATAATTGAGAAATTAAGGTAGTTTCAGAATATATATTTCTACATTGTTGACAACTCTAAATACTTTGGTGGCTGTTTGGCAAATACTTACAGAAACAGGATACCAGGCCAGTTCATTTGTCTCCTGAGGTATCCGTATGGTATCTGAATGCAGAACAACACTCAACAATTATACTGAATATGGAACAAGCGACTCTTAAAGATTGGGAAAGGAGTATGACAAAGCTGTATTTTGTCACTCTACCTATTAATTTCATATGCTGAATATGTGAAAAGAACTGATGGGTTAGACATATCAGATGCTGGGCTCAAAAATTGCTGGGTCAAATATTAACACTGTCAGATATGCAAATGAAATCACTCTAATGGCTGCAAGCAAGGAAAAGTTGAAGAGGCTGTTAATGAAGATGAAAACAGAAAGCACAAAAGTGGGCTCGATATATTCAACAACAACAAAAAAAATAATAATAAATTATGACATTTATCCCTGTCAGTTATTTGCATATACATTGTGAAAACATAGAGATAGTCACAAATTGTTTTTCTGGGCTCAAAGATCTCTACATATGGTGATTACAACCACAGAATTAAATGATGCTTGCTTTTCAAAAGGAAAGATATGGCAAATCTGGATACATTTTTAATGAGAAAAGACATCACATCATTAATGAAGATCTATATTGTCAAAGATATGGTCTACAGCTATTAAAGTTGGACTATAAGTAAGGCTATACTCCAGAAAAGTGGTGCTTTTTGAACTATGGTATTGGAGAAAACATTTAAGAATTCCATGGATTGCAAGAAAATTGAACCAGTCAATACTTAAGGAAATAAATTCGGACATTTCACTGGAAGGCCTGATAGTGATACTAAAACTCAAATAGTTTGGCCACATAATGAACTGGATTCACTATAGAAGGCAGTGATGCTGGGAAAGATTAGAGGACCGAATGTAGATGGACAGCATTACTAAAGTTCTGATTATAAATTTGAAATAACTTATAGAAGCAGTTCTTGATAGGCAGACCTGCCAGGCTAAAGTCCTTGAGGTCTCAAAGATTTTGATGCAATTAAGTGATTAATCAACAACAACAAGATTTTGAAAGCAAAGCAGCACCTTTTTTTCTATTGCATATATCATTCATTGTTTTAATTCCAACAAAGTTCTTTTTTGTTGAATTTACCTGTATATTTGTGACTTACAGATATGTGTTCATTAATGAAGTCATTAGTAGTACTCATTGACAGTATCCTTAGCAGACATATTTGCTCTGTGAGGATAATATCTATCTATATATCTATCTAAATACGACATTCACAGTTCTAGGACATAACTCCTACTCAGGTTCAGGTTTGCTTAGGAAATCAAAAAAGAATGGCAAAGCTAAAAATTCTATGTATACAGACTCTTACTGGAGCCCCGGTTCCTTTCTAGCAGCAAATGTTTTTTAGGCTTATGCCTTGATGTTGTCTCTTCCTTCCAAAATGACACAGAGCCACAGGCAAACAAAGGCCTATACCATGTTGAATCAGCATATACCATATGACAGTATTTTACTACTGAAGCATGCCAAGCAATGGTTATTGGTGTAATATCTAGAATAGAATATGCATTACCTGTTAATACTTCTCAATATGAAGCCAGACTACAAGGTATCACCATCATTGTTTTGAGCTTTAGTTGTTAAGGTATTTATCTATAGGTCATAGATTTGGGATATATCACTAAAGCAGAGCTTTTAGAGATAGGTACTGTTCAGGAAAATAAAGTTTGCTGTAAGCAGTTTTCCGATAGCTGTAGGTCAAGTTATTATGTCATTTTACTTTTACTTTTGCCTTTTGGCATTTTCTCAAAAAATATTTGAATGATATTACCTGTAACCTGTTGAAAGGGCACCCTGAACATTAGAAGACAGTACTCCTTGAATGGATGAGGACTATTGACTTCTTTGTTTTTGCTCTAAAGGCATTGGTTGTAAAGGCATTCGTAAGTAATTTGTTTTTATTTCTATCCTACCTCCTGTCCTTACAAGGATAACAGGGAGACATATTTCAGTTTTTGTTTGCCTTTTTGTGTTTTGGGGAGAAGTGTTTGGGATATACCACTAAAGCAGAACTTTTAGCGATAGGCACTTTTCAGGGAAAATATAGTATGCTGTGGGCAGTTTTTCGATAGCAGTAGGTCAAGTTATTATGTAATTTTACTTTTTGCCTTTTGGCATTTTCAGGAGAAGTATTTGAGTGATATCACTTGTAACCTCTTGAAATGGTATCCTGCACATTAAATAACAGTACCACTTGAGCAGATGAGGGTTATTGACATCTTTGTTTTGCTCTAAAGGCATTGGTTGCAAAGGCATTCACAAGTTATTTGCTATATCTGTCCTACCTCCTGTCCTTATAAGGAAAACAGGGAGACAGCTTTTGTATTTTAATTTTTCTTTGCCTTTTTATGTTTTGAGGATGAATGTTTGTGTGACATTCCCTATAACCTGTTGAGAGGGTACCCTGCACTTTATATAACAGCGCTTCTCGAGCAGACACAAGAGGAGCATACGCTCACTCTGCGTGTCAGAGTAAAGACACTTTCTGCACTTCTTTGCATGATACAGTTGTACCAGTTTACTGGTTGATTGAGTGGGATATTGTTTTTACTTGCTTTCAAGCAGAATAAGTAAACTGTTTGTTATTTAGCAAAACTTGCAATTATGATTACAATATTTATATACAACACAATGAAATGAGCTTTATTTATTTATTTTATTTGATATTTGTTTACCAAGGAAGTCCGACTAGGTGGGTGCCTGTTTTCAGCGGAGACCTGGGTCAAAAATCACCATTAGAATGAAACTTCTTATAGAAACATTCTAGGTTTAAGCAATTGCACATACATAAGAATAAATAAAGTACATAAAATAGCTAATAATACATCTAAACAAAGTACATAGCAGATAAAGAATAGCTGTAAATATTTATCAAGGACTTAAGTACATGGATTATCCAGTGTTATATTAGAGAGTATTTAGTGAGAAAATAAACCTTGTCTGAGGTATTGCAGAGAGTAAGAAAAATAGAATTATATGTTTGTTAAGAAGAAACTGAGGAAGAAATTGATGAAGAGTAAAAGGAGTAAGCGGAGAGTCCAGATAGAGACAGAAGGATAAATATATGGAGGATGTAACAAGGGCATATGACTGCATCAGACCTAGGGAAAAATATATATTGTGGAGATAATAGAGAGGAAACTGTGAAAACCTGGCAATATTTGTGAATGTCATCCAAACCTTAGAGTATATATATATATATATATATATATATATATATATATATATATATATATATATATATATAGACATAAGTAGTTGTATAATAGGTTTGTTGATATATCTATATACTGGTATATCTGACTTATTCTAAACACTTATTTGTTATGATAGTAATTTTTCTTGCTTTGATTGTGTTGAACCTCACCTTGTGGTGATGAGTTACCTATAGCTTATCTGTTGGAATTTTGTTCATTTCACTAATTAGTGAATAATTAAGTGTATGGGGAGTGGCTTATAAATAGAAAATAATCTGTGTTACTCCCCATTTGTAACTATTGTTCTAAACTCAATGAATTTAGTATAATATAGGAAAGTAAGAAATTGGACGCACAAGTTGAGGGCTCATATAGTAGAAACAGTATGGACATTAGATCAGCACTGGAGTATGTTATACAATGTAGGATAGCTACTAAATGTAATGCCATGTCAAATGTTACTGATATTTCATGAAGCAATCAAGCTTTATCTAATATAAACATGAATGATGAGAAGGAGAAATCAAACATAGTAATTTCTGACATATAATGCAATATTGCTGCTACTAATACAGATAGGAAAGAAGAGGTTAGAAAATAAAACATAGTTTCTTTAGTTTCTTATATTTCCAAATCTAAAAAAGGAAAAAGGAAGGAGGTTATCAGTTAAAAAATAAAATGAGAAGTTTGTCTCTAAACTGAAAATAATCCTAGAGAGTACAGACAAAGTTGGGATGGGGAAATTGCTCAATATCAGATAATGATTTATTTATGGTAGATAGTTTAAGTTCAAAGAGTGAACATAACATCTTCCTATTTATCAGGTTTGAAGTTACTTGATCTTATTGACCTAATACCAAGAATATTAAAAGTTAGACCTAAATGTAGTCATATTATAACACACATTAGAACCAATGATATTTTGCATGCTCTTCTGAATATCATGAAAAATGCTATTTTACAGCTAATTGAAAATTTTAAAATGGCAGATTTGAAGCTAGTTTTGGGCAAAATTATGCCTTCTCCCATTGAAATGACTGCCAATAAACAAATGTCAATTTCTTTAATAATTTGTTATGACAATTGTGCCTAAGGTATTAAACATTCTGATAATAACATATTGTGAAGAATTTGTTATGGATACCTGCATATTTGCACATGGCCAGCTTCATTTGAGTCAGTATGGGTCATTGATTAATTTCTAGTATTATTTCTTATCATGTTAGGCATTTTTTTTGAATCCCCAAAACTTATATTTACTCCTTTATGGGAAATGATAAATCTAATAGAGCTTCAAACGTGTTATATGACTAATGATTAGAGCTTGGGATCCAGTGGAGAAGAACTGAAGAGTATAGCTGGATCTCTGATAACTTATGTATTCTAGAGCAAATAAGTATGAATATTTGAGGAAAAAAATCAAGAGAAGGGAGATTTTCTCTATGGACACATAATACCCTTGATTCCAGTTTAGTGCAAACAAGCAATAAAATTGAATGTATTATAGTTCAGGTAAAGAATATTTTGAGAAACAAGGTTATCATATTAGTACTATATTATAGATCACCAAGCACGGATGCTTATAGGTATTTGGAGTTTTATCTCAACTAAATCAGGTTTTGAATGGAAATACAATTTTTTTAGGAGATTTTAATTACCCTGGTATTCATTGGGCAAATTTGACTTCAGACAATTGTCATGCTAAGGAATTCTTAAATATTCTTTCATTTCATGGAGTGTCCTAACTAAATCTGAATGCTGCTAGAGGGAATAACATCTTAGATCTCATTTCAACAGATATTTCAGATATGATTAGTAATATATGTGTTTCCACTCCATTACAATCTTCTGATCATGTCTCTGTTATATTTAACACCTGTGTGACATTCAATTTTAATTTAGTCACAGAGGGGAAGACATATTTGTCTTATATATTATAAGTGTTTATTTGACTCACTAAATAAAACTTGAACAAACAAATACATGAGAATAATTTTGGATATGACATTCTAGAAAGAATTTATAAGAAGCACCCTAATAAATATAATAAAGGCAAATAGGAGTAGAAGGGAATAGAAACATCATATTAAATATAAAAAAGTGCTTATGAAAATGGGGTATCTGAAGACTTTAACTATAAGAAAATGTTTTATAAATATTTGAACTTCATTAACAATAAAGACACGCCATTAAAATCTATAGAACTTCACAGTGCTATAATAAGGATGCATAAAGTTATTGATAATACATTTAATAAATAGTTTGCAAATAACTACTCAAACAACAGTAATAATACAAAAATTAATACACATATTGAGGCCCATCAAACAATCCCCTGGATTCATGAAGCTCTATGCAAGAATAAGGCTATTATTGCACGGAGTGGTTTGTGTCCATTTAGGATAGCAGCACACCTTGCATATGTATGAAGGCACACTGCTCTCTAAACTAAATGGACACGAACCAGGAACGTGTGCAGGGGGGTGTGTGTCAGCAGTCCCAGTACCTGAAACATGCCCCCTTCACTCTGAAAGTGCTGTACGGCACTTTCTGACATGGATGAGTGTCAAACTATATAATATTAGGGCTTGGCTCTAATATTATATAGCAAACGAGTGTCCACAGACACTGAAATGTAAATAGCTAACATTCCAGTGTCCGCAGACACTGAAAATAAAAAAAAAAAACACAAACACCCATAGAAGGCAGCAAGCTTCAAGTGCACACCTCCAAATGTATGCACTATTGCCCTACATGCATGGAAGCAGTAGGGCAAGAGGAAAGGAGTAAAAAATAAAAAAAAGGAATAATTTTTTTTCAGGATGTAAATCTGAAGTTTAAGTGCTGCACAGCTTGTTTGTGCGGCACGCTGCTATGCTTAGGTTGGCTGAAATCCTGAAAATGATAGACAAGTGCTACTGTGATAGAAAACATCATTAAGCTGCTGTAGCATAGTGATACTGCCACAGTATAGCATGTAGAACATGCTCGGTTTGAATCTCCCCTCTGCCAAATTATTTAATACACTTTTAAGGAATTTGAATGATAGATGTCAATCATATGTCTCACATATAGCACAGTAGGGGTGGGAATATGTAAAATATAAATGTAAAAAACAGTTTATAACTTTAAAGAAAAAAATAGATTTAAGCAATGCTTTGCTAGTGTAAGCATTGCTTACCTGCATTCAGCTTTGCTTAGCTAGTGTAAGCATTGCTATGCAGATTTGCGCTGAGCTAAGCATAGTGCAGCACATTAAAACCAGCCAATCATGAAAAAGTGAGGGAAAACAGCCCTATTTAAACCCCACAGGTGGGAATATAGCCATAACCATTTGGGATTGCACACAGCAGGACTGAAATGTCTGGTGTTGGAGAAGGTATGCACTTCTGAGCGCAACATTGGGGCATCCAGGAGTCCAGGGTCATGGTTGGGCACCTAGTTAAAAACTATGACAGCAGGCTGCTGCAGGGTAAGTAACAAGGCTCACAGTACAAAGTGGAGGCCTGGGATCAGCTTTCATGTGATCTCACCAGTGCCACTGGCATACCCCAGACTGGTGAGCAGGTACGTCATCACCATAATGACCTGAAGTGGAGGAAGCGTGCACTCTTGGACCAGTGGATCCAAGAAGCCCGAGTGCAGGATGTCCCACCTGTCTGTAAGTATGCAGTCTTATGTATTTCTATGTATGGAAAAAGTTCAACTTGTGACTGTGCAGGAGTGATTAATGTGTGATGTCTCCCCATACAGCTGCTGCAGAGAGGTCCCAGAATATGCAGGCTCATGCACAGCAACTGGCCCGGCTGCACTGGCAGTATGATGAGTACAGAATACCCCTACTATTAGCAGTAAGAAATCAAAATTATAGTAATGGTAGTACTGCTTGTATATATAATTGTGCTGTAAAAGTCAGGAGTAAATGCCTGTGTCAGGCTGCCAGTGTTACAATGGAGTATTCCCAGCTCCTGTGTAAGACAGATATCAGTAGCAAACAAGGTACAATATGCAGGAGATGGATATTAGAATATGCATGAGTGTGTCTGAGTGAACCTGCCAAGAAAGTGCCATGTCAGGGCTATTGTAACAACTAGAAATGAAAAGCATTCCCGTGTGCAGATCATGCAGGACTAGTAATTGCGGAGTTTTGAGTCGTGCACAGATATATATGACAAAACTAATAAAGGTGATCCCAAACACTGGTGTGTGTCATCTCACTTGCACCTGATAAATAGAAATGTGTATGTCCTGCAGAATGCATTAACTGAGATGAAGTGATTTAGCAATGCTTGTCTGCATACTTTAGAATGGGCATGTCAAATAACTGGAAAAAATCAACAGTACATATTCCCATCAGAATGTGTTTTACTTGTTTGTCTGCCAGCATTGTCCTGTGTTAACCTTTCCATTTCAGCCGTATGTAGCTGTGAATGTACTGAGATATGTATATGGCTAACAAGTGCAGACCTAAAACCTACACTGTGTACTCAAGAATCTAAATTGCAGTATGTAGTTGTAAAACGAAAAATGTGCAATCCAGCTAATGTGCACATTTCACAAACAATGACACCAATATTTGTTAAGTATGCATGAAATATACTGAAAATGGGAAACAGATAATGCAACATGTGATAATAAATGCACTGTGCACAAAAATATGTACTAGATAGAAATGTCACAAGCAAAACCTAACACTTTCTCAGTAGCTCAGTCTGATAAGGATTAGGCCTGCAGTTCAGTTTTGCACACACAGCACAATTTGCATTCATGGACTGCCACTAACATCTCAGTCTGGTTCTACAGTTTTAAACTGCAATCTGAATAGAAAAAATAATGCACTGCAACACATACATTCTCCATACAGGGCACACAGGTAAAGCAATCTGAATAGAAATACTAGTATGATGTGTATAACTATGAAAGGTGTACAATTGCTGTATTGACCAGCCCCAGACCTAAAAACAGATGCAAGCTAGACATCCACACTCTGCAGTCTGGCCCAGACAAGCCCCCCCCCCACAAGTGTCACACTGTCATGGATAGATTCCCCAGTTGACAAGAAACCTGCACACAGAGAATGTCCCAGTAGATGTATGTGAAAGACACAACACACACTCCAGGGCCTGCAAGTAAAATGTGAATCTGAAATGTGTAGAAACAGCAATGTAATGTGCACACAGTTCATCTGGACAGGCCCACAGGTAAAGACATTGGTATAGAAACAGGTCTGATGTGTACAACTAAAATAAGGGTACAATTGCTCTGTTGATATCTACAGCTGTTGGTGTGCTGTAGCAGCCCCATGTCCCAGGCAGAGTGTAAGTGTGGTCAGAATGTAGAGTAGTGAATAGTAGTGTACTGACAAATATACTTGATAGCAGTTGTCGATTGAATCTGTTCGCTTCCCCCACCACTCAACTGATCCAACCATCACACTAAAACCAACATGGGTATGTTCCTAAACAAACCTCTACTTTTGGGACCGTGGTTCCATTTGGTTTATCATTGTTTAAATTGTGTGCAAAGTAATATCCCCTATTGAATAATCATCTTATTGCTTGCCTGACATACCACTAACTGGCATGCTGTTGCAACCCTGAATGCCATTCTATGCATGGGTTCTGTTTGCTATGGCACTGTTATAATTGCACTGTTTTGGGTTAATGGGTATATCCATTCATACCATTTTGATTAATGTTGTATTGTGTTGTGCATGACTAACCAATATTCATTGTTAATTTCCACACCATAGCACATATGGGAAGACAGATCTCAGCAGATCCGCTTCTCCCACCCCACCTGGCCGAAGCACCGGGTCCCAGCACATCTGAGACCCAACCCAGACCTCCCTCATCTGCTGGTCCTGCACCACCCTCGGGTGGAACTGCTTCAGGGGATGGGGATCGCCACCCCCTGCAAGTTGGTTCAGTGAGGACATTGTCACCCAGGAAGAGGTCTGTGGCATGGTGTGCAGTGTCCTCCAGATGGAACTGGATGACTGCCTGTGCTCAGCCCCCAGCAGAGCCACCTTTGGGGCTGTGAAGGAGTAGTGGTGACTGCCTCTGCATTTCGGCCAGAGACATGTACCCAGCACACAATCTAACCCTACCAATCATCTGTATTGTATGACGCCCACTCACCTCCTTGTAGGGTGTGAGACTCCAAATTCTAAATTGCCCACATTGAAAGCAGGTGTAGCTGCCAAAGAAATGCAGAGCTATGGTCCTTTCCTACACCCGTCCTGCACATCCCTACTTGTTTCTCCTCTTGTTTGTCTCCCTGTTGTCCCAATTTCACCACTTTCCTAGCTACCTTTTTTTCTTTTCTTTATTTGAAATTAACGTGGGTTGAACCGGATGTAAGTGTCACTTAGCTCCATGCAAATCTGCGCAAACCTGCTTACAACTGCTTTCACTCTATCTCCATCAGCCCCTGTTCTGTCCAGCAACAAAATTAGCAGCTCTTGCAAGTCTCAAACCCAGGACCCTGCACATTACATCCAAAATGATTTACCACTAAGACACATCAGATATAAATAAGTCTGATGTTTTCTCAAACATATCATCCAACACAGTCATTCAACAGTTGAGGAAATGTGTGTATATATATATATATATATATATATATATATATATATATATATATATATATATATGTGTGTGTGTGTGTACATATATATATATATATATATATATATATATATATATATATATATATATATATATATATATGTGTGTGTGTGTGTGTGTGTGTGTGTGTGTGTAAAAAGACAGAGAGAGAAACAAACAAACAGGAAAAAAAATATCCAAACCAACTAAAGCTACAAAACAACCCTATATAACTAAGGGGACGCATAAAAGTGTACTCAGAAGAGAGGACAGTACTACAGCAGGTATGTGAAACATATATGCATGTAATTGAATGTAGTACTTGGTCTATAATAATGGGATAGATGATGTGGAAAGCTTTATATGTGCCATCAGTTGTTGTTGTAATGATGTCCTGCTGAACAAGTGCTATGGACATAGTGTCTGGCCCTGTGGGCAGTGGGCCATACCTGTCAACTGTGCAGATCAGCACTGAATGACAAAATGTAAGCCATCATAGTTTGTGTTCTGTACCTCAAGACATGTATATTAGTGTGGCAAATAGATGGTGGTGGAAGTATTGCCGTTATGATAGACACATGAGGTTTAGACCCCACCACTTGCAGGGCAATCATTTTAATGTGAAATGTAGCATGCACACATGCAATAGGTGTATAAAAGGCTTACCTGCAAACTGTCCCTATACATACCATCTAATGTTAGGCTGTGTCCACATATGACACCTGTCTGTTTTGTAGCAAGGCAAAACAATGCAGCTGTGGAGGAAGGAGAGTTAGAGAGTGTACCTGATGTTTGAATTCACCCCATATATATATATCTACAGATACGCAGACACACACACACATATATATATATATATATATATATATATATATATATATATATATATATACACACACACACACACACACACACACACACACACACATATATATATATATATATATATATATATATATATATATATATATATATATACATATACACACATGGTTACATGGGTCCCTATCAAATGATAGAAAGCTCATTTGATAGAAACTCATTTCACTGATACCATAAGATCGAATGCTCAAAACCCTGAAAATTCATTTGACTGAAACTCAAAACACTGAAAATGCTGTATACCCTTTTCCCCATGGTAGTGCGATCCTGGAGTTAGTATATATAGTTAGGAGGTATGGGGGGTGTGGGGGGCATAGCCCCCCACATAGTTTATGTAAATATTGTTTTCTCCAAACAGTTATTCATTGTTGTTATAAGTATCCATGTGTAGGGTTTAAAATGTGTGAAGTATGTGGGGGGCTACACCCCCACACCCCCCATTGTGGGGGCCTTTGCCCCCCACACCCCCCTAACTATATATACTAACTCCAGGCTCGCACTACCATGGGGAAAAGGGTATATACCATTTTCAGTGTTTTGAGTTTCAGTCAAATTAGTTTTCAGTGTTTTGAGCTTTCTGTTTTGGTTTCAGCCAAATGAGTTTCCATCAAATTAGTTTTCTATCATTTGATAAGGACCCAGATATATATATATATCTGTGGAGCTCTCTATGCACCAGACCCTGGACCTGACTTCAGGTGACAAAATCCTGTCTGTGTGTGCTCCCGGTGGGGGGGGGGGGGGGGGCAAACACCATCCCCTGAGATGGTTCCACCTGACTGTAGTGCAGGACCAGCAGATGATGAAGTCCCGGGGTGGGTCCCAAATGTGATTTGGCCTGGTAACATGGCCAGATGAAGTTGGAGAGGTGGTTCTGCTGGGAACTGTCTTCCCAAACATGCTATTGTGTCACAGTTATAGAACATATGTGGGTAGTAATAGTCCACACATTCCAGGATTATGTCTAGCAGCATGCATAAATATCCCCATTAACACAAAACACCAGATTTGCAGCAGTCACATAGCAAACAGAACACCTGCATATATGGAACCATAGTGGCCCTTACAATGGCATGCAGGTGACATTGTTCATAACAGGCCACCAATGATAGTGTTTCAACATGGGACATGACTACAAACGCATTGCACAAATTGTTGTACAATACAATATATGTCCCAACAGTAGATTTGCTGTAAACATACCCATGAGTTGTGTGTTCAGATTGTTGTTGGAGATATGGTGTGGGGAGACAGAGATGTGTATTAACAACTATTATATCCTTCCAGTATGAGGTCCTCAGAAATTTTTCCCTCTTTATGTCTTTCAGGCACCATGTCATGGGACTGATTACCAGTATACTCCCCCAGGAGAATGAGGTGATCATACAACACCTGGTGCAGCACTACCACACTCTGTTTGGACATACAGCCCATAATCTGCAAGAGAGGACCACCCTGTGGAACAATCTTGCCCACAGGGTAAACGATGTTGGCCTGCATAACTGCAGTTATAATCAGGTCCGACATCAGTGCACTGAAGTACTCCGCCATGCCCGTCAGTCTGCTGTTGCGCTTAGGAGGGACCAGCTAACCACAGGGGGGGTCATGCTATCCAGCCCCCCGATACATGCTGAGGAGCTCCATAACAGCCTCAGGGCACCTGCCTACCTGAAAACACAAGATCCTGCAGAGAGCATTGTGGAGTTGGGTGCTACCCACACAATGGATGAGGAGAGTGCAGGTAAGGCCACAGGTTACATCAGTAGACCACTGTTGCATATCCATCTGCATCTGTAGAGTTTAATCATGCATATGTGAGATAAAATATATATAGTCTGTTACTGAGTTCTAGTAAGAAATAGATGTGCATAATCTGTAGTATTGTAGGTTTGTACTGTTGATGTACTGAAGTGTTGCTCCTACCCTATACCAATGCCACAGGTGTGGTTACAGACATCACATCTCTCACACAACTATGTGGGTCCCTCTGGTATACCTCTGAGGCAGCAGCCTGTAGCTGGTGAGTATGGTGTATGTTCAGGTTTGCCAATACACTGGCCATGTTATGGCCATGGTATTTTCCATGCACACATTTAACACACCTACCCATAATGCATGCTGTACATGTTCACTTATTGCTGCTGTTAACTGCACTGCATCACAAGTGGTCACCATGGTGGCATATCTGAAGGGTATGTATGAGTCTTGCAACATAACTAACAACCTGTCATTGCAAGATGTGTGCACAGAGATGAACATAATGGTTGGACAAATAGCCAACAGTAGGAACATGTCTGAAACATCACCCTTATACAGTGCTACAACAGTGTATATGCCACTATTGCAATGGCAACTGTTACAGATCTACACAACAGCATATCACAATACTGCATCCCACCGCCCTTACAACCTGTAATGTGGTCCTAACATGAGCAATGAATGTGTAATATGGAATCCTACCAAATATCAGCAAATATGGGGAATACATACCTTAACAAACACTGGAAGCATATGTGTGCATGCACTCCAAATAACATATTGTGGAAGCAGCTTTTGAAGTACTGACAGCATTTACTCTTTATGAGTATGGACCTTCCAGCAAGTACAGGTCCTCAATGTCACACCAATAAATGGTCTCCTGTCCAAGACGTTTGCCCATCAAATGTGCCCACTTACCTACAACAGAGGCAGCTGTGGCTTACACACATCTTTACAAGCCATGGAATGGATCCCATACCCAACAGGTAGTATGCAGGAGTGGGACATGTAGCCTTACCTCACCATTTCATATACCATGGCAAACAGTGCAGACAGTCATGTATGTGGCGAGGATGTATGGGACAAGATTAATGTAGAAAATAAACAGATGGCCATCCAAGACAGATGATGACACATGTTGCAAACTGGTCATGCAGGCTGCCTAGTAACATGCTGCAACACTGAAGGAGTTGCAGGAATGTCTACTAAGTACTGGCTGTGCAGTACCTGTGTCAACAATTGCCTGGACTCTGCATAAGTGTAGCCCATGGGTTAGGGTAATCAGATGGGACAGTTGTTCCACAGGATACATCAGCCAGGGCTCTCTACAGGTAGCATATGCATAACATCAAAAGTCCTCCAAAGGCATGTGTTGCAATGTGTACTGGTTTACCAAGACCAAGATGGAAACCTACAGACAGTATCAATTAAGATACATGTGCTGCACAAACAACACCACACCCCACATCAGGCCCACCATCCCCATCCATACCTTGCTGGTGCCAGTGTACACCTGTATGTTTGCCATTTATTAGCAGGGACTTGGCCAGTACACACGGTGTTCAGAATTTGGGACACTGCAAAAAATGACACATGTGTAGCCCATAGTTGTCAAGCATCTGCAAAAAGGTTGAGGATGGGGAGAGGGTGTCATCCTGAAACACAACAGTGAACTGAAACAGAGATCCAAAGCATGCTAAGAATGGCTGTATCTGCAGACAGTCAAGGTCATGAATTGTGGCTGACATAACCCTGACTCCACAGCAATAGTGACAGCACTGTCTGACCTCCAAGGGCTGTGCACATAAGTTGATCTTGCAATCATGCAGAGTTGGAGGACATATGTAGTGACCAAATACTAGAAAATGCAGATGGCCCATGCTAGTATACCCCTTCCAGGAATAGTGACTGCTGTAGTACACTTAACAGTTGGTACAACAAACCATCATGATAAGGGTGTGCTCACATATGCACCCACAAATTGTATGCATCTCAATCAGCATCGGCACAGTTAACACATTCGTTTGTTAGTGCATTTGATTGCACAGGTCATATATCACATAACAGGTTTGTGTAATGTTAACATATGCAATAATGTGGCCCCATGGCAAATCTGGGAAGAGGGTGCCATGTCAATAAGGGTGTGTACACTCCCCATAGCCACAGTAAGGTTTGAAGGTTGTCAGTGTAATTGTATTTTATTGGCCATACATGCACCGCTGATGATGAGATCTGTAAATCAGACATCAGGCATTCACAAATGACATTTGTCCACATCATCCCAGGTATGTGATGGACAAACACATAGGAGTTGTGAGCAGCAGAACAAACATAACTGACACACACATATACACATTCAGCAATGGTGTGTATACCTGTGAGGTATGGTGCACAGTACATGCCAGGGTGCTGAACAGATGCACAGCAATACTGTGTACATGTGTGTAGTATGTTCCAGGGTAAGGGGCTTCACCTACTAACATAACCCATGCATCACACAGATGTATAATGTTGGTAACAGGGATTGACTATAGCTGCACTGCATGCTGTTGAGTGCCATATGTCATGCATGTTGACAGATTGGTAATGCAACGTCTGTGTGTAATATCTTTGTGCAACCTCACCTGTAAGTGTGTGTGTGTGTGTGTGTGTGTGTGTGTGTGTTCTGTTAAACAATGATGTACAGTTCTTAAAGTGCATTTCTTGTTTTCCCCTCAAAGGTGGTGAGGTGGGTCAGGGTCCCTCCTGCAGGCAAACTGATGTTAGTGTCCATACAGACACTGATAATGATGATAGGTATGTTGAGGCACAGGCTGGGTTGTAAGGGACTGAAGCTGTGCCATTGTTTGACATCCCACTGTTATCCACCCCATCCCCGCATGCAGTCACATTGCCTATACATACCCCATCACCAGTGGCCATAGATGAGGGACAGTTGGTGGGTGGTGGCATGGGACAGGACAGTGTGGTGTCTATGGCACATGTGTCTGGACACAGCAGCCATAGCTAGATGTCCAGTGGGGTACCACACAGGCAGATGTACAGGGGTGCTCATAGGAGGGCTGCTGATCATCATGCCCCTGGCAGAACTGCCACATCTGGTGCCACCAGACACATGTTTCAGGTCATGATGGAGGCACAGACACATATGGAACTGTATACCAGGCAGGGTCTGAGGCTGCAGAGGGCTACTCATTCAGCTGTTATTGACAACATCTGTGATCTTGCAGGTGCCCACCATTATTTTGCAGAGGTCATGGATAGATGGTTGGGTGAGATGGTGGGAATTCTTGACCATGGAATGTCTGTGCTTGAGCATATGGCTTGAGTAGTGCATCGACAACATGGACATAGGCCAGCAACATCAACAACTGGAGGTCGACGTGGATGTGCAAGAAGTCAGAGCCACTCCCGTAGTGGCAGTACCAGCCCTCGCACTGAAGGGGGCACTGTCCACATCACAACACAGCAGGCCACATGCACATGGCCCTGGCTGGTCCCAAGAGGGACCTGGATCCAGTGGACATATGTCATCATCAGGGGAGAGTACCATATTGTAGCTTGTACCTGGTGGTGCCCATGGAACCCCTGGCAGGCACAGTTCTCATGTCTATGGCTGGAGACGGTGAACTGCACACCCTGTCAGATACGGTCTGCAACTGTCCAACAACCCCCTGTATAGGGCAGCCACATGGCAGAACTGAGTGCATGCATACACACACATCACCAGCACAGCTAGGGCAACCCCATACCTACACACACCACATCACAATAGCCCAATTAATAATTAAACCCCCTCACACACACACACACACACACACACACACACACACACACACACACACACACACACACACACACACACATGATGTCAAACGAATGGCTCAGCCTAGGTCTAGGACAAACCAACAACACACCCTGTGCATATGATGATACCTGTGCCACATCCCTGTCATCCATAACATCGATGCAGGGACAAGCTAATATGGTTCTGATGCACAGGTTGACTGTACTATGGTGTACCAATGTAATGCTGTGTAACATGTTGTCAGCACTAAAGTTTAATCGTTACATGTCAAGAAGTGTAGCTGTCCAGCCATGATGCATTATAGCTGTTATTAACACTGAGTGATTGTGGTCTCCATAATGTATTCCATTTGTGTCGTAGGTGTCCATGTGTCAGCAGGATGTTGGTCTGCTGTTGTTTCCTACAAGGGGTGTGGCACTCTGGTGACACATTGACTGTGTCATATCCTGAGTACAGCTGAACACAAGTAAGAGGTTTGTATAACAGTTACTGCATGTGCCACATGGCTGATAGGTCTGAGAGGTGTATACAGGTGAGTGCATGGTGGCTGATGTCAGCAACCCTTCTACAGTGGACAATGGTAAGTGTACTGGGTGGTGCACACCACATGTTTGCATATAACACACACAGAGGCTTTGGTGTTGCTGCAATAGACAGAGAATACTGTACACATGGATGTATGTACTTGTGCAAGGAACCCATGTCAGCCTATGTAATTCCACCAAGACAGAATAGGCACAACAACACATTGGGAAATAAGCAGTCTGATAGTTTAATGTCATTGACGATGGTACTGGCAGGGTATATGTCACCTTCCCCAATGTAGTGCAATCCTCAACTCAGTAAACATAGGTGTGCTGGTGTGGGTGGCACAGCCCTTCACTTTGGAGGGTGTGAGGTGCTGTAGAACTGCAAATAGTGTGATTGACAACTACTTAACCTGTTAATATGAACTGTACAGTATTACAGTCAGCTAAGCTGGGGGATAGACTCAACAGTAACTGCAATGATGGTGGCTATGTCCACAGGATCCACACCCAGCTATATATACCAACCCCAGTATCACTGTACACCTATACAGTGGAGAAGATGACATTTACACATCTACTACTAGTTGTGATGGAATGAATTTCCACAGGATGATACCTGTGAAATGTTAGCATTTGCCAGGCAGTTCTCAGACAGATGACCTCCTGGGACATGTATATTCTGCAAACTGAAGTAGATCCCTTCACATACACACACACTCTTACTTGGCAACACTGGGATTAGAACCCCTACCTAGGTATGTAGTGCTACTGATGTGTGTGGCCTTAAATGCACACACCACACAGCTTTTAGGATGAGGTGTGTTCCAGGTTACATGTTAAGTGAAGAACATCACTAGGCCCTGTACAGAGTATGGTAATATGGGATGTACTGGTTGTTTATGAACAATACATAGTGTGACATACTGTCATATACACATTGACAAACACACAACAGTCATACACACATCTGAGAGACCTGGGCTTATCACTGTTAACTACCTTGTCAGTGTGTCCATTGTGTTACAGATAAGTTGCACACAGCACATGCATCACTGGGCTGGATAGTGTTATCAGTTACCTGTATGTTTGATGGTGACAGTGGTCCCCATACAGTAGAACA
>NC_056746.1:782999613-783037113 GCF_019279795.1 Protopterus annectens | reverse complement strand
CCAAACACTGGCCAGTCTGCAGATAGCCCTACAGGTGGGAGTTTCCCCAACCACATAACATTGTCATGACAGATATTAAATCATATAGACCAGCCATATCTACACAAACTCTATTAAACCAACATTACTTCAAATGTAGAAGAGCAATACTTACATTCTGTCCTCATGTCAGGAACATCCCCTCCTGTTTGTTGGCCTGTCTCCACAGTGCATGTTGTAAGAGGTATATCCAACTACCCCCTGTGATGCTGTTTGTCGTAAGAGATATATCCAACTACTCCCTGTGATGCTGTTTGTCAAACACCGACATGAAGTCCTGCTCACAGTGAATGAAAAGAGCCATTACCCACATGATGCTCTTAGTTATAGGAGTGTGTTTCCATGCAATTGCCTATGGAAATGATACCACAGCTGTTCCACATTCAATCAGCTAGTGGGGGACTGCAATTCATGCACAGGGCATCATCTGATCATGAACATCACTTACAAAACACAAGCTGCTGCCTAAGCAAAGCAGATGTACTTTTCCACATCCACCAGAGGGAGTGATAGAGACAGAGACAAAGTAAGAAAGGAAGGGGGTAGGAGAGTAAGAGCTAAGCACGCTTGTGTCACACACTTACCAGTACTGGGTTTCAAACCCCTGCCTGACTATGCATTGCTATTACATTTTTATGCAGTTATTGCATGTGCCACATAGATTACATGTTTAAGAGCTGTACAAAGGTATCTTTGAAGGTGATTGACATCAGCAACAGTGATATAGGAGGGATAAGGTAAGTGTAGTACATGTGGCTGTCCACAAAGCAGGTGTCAATGAAGACACAACCACACTCTCTTAGGGACACACACATTATCACAGTTGACAGAGTCAGGATTAGAATTCTTAACTAACTAGTTTGCTACACTACAGTATTACACAGGTATTGCATGTGCCACAGAGGTATTCAGGCTGATATATGGGAAATGGTATGTCAAGGTGACTGACAGCAGAAGGCATGCTACAGTAGGGCAATGGAAGGTGTAGTGAATGGCTTCCAAATCATCAATCTCCACAGACACACACACACACACACACACACACACACACACACACACACACACACACACACACACACACACACACACACACACACAAACACACTGATTTGCCAGTACTGACATGCATGGGTTCATTGCTTCACAGGTGTGTATTAGTTGACTGCACCAGAAGGCTGTACAAGGCTAGGCAAAGGGTATACCTTGGCATCAGGCCCCATGACAATGGTTTGCAGTGTGGTTCGGGAGGTGTAGTCCCTGGATTGGCCCACACAGGTGGGTATTGTATTCACCATCCACTCATCTGGGTTACTATTGTGCGTGGCCAGTGCTGTGCAATGCTTGTCATGTATGTGTTCTATATTCCATAACATGGACAGTGTCTACATTGTGCACATGTCCCACATGTATGTTCTGTGACATGTGGAAGTGTACCTGAGGTCTCTGGGGCATGTTGTGTGGCCAGATTGTTATCATCTGATGTGGCATTCTTGACCTCATGTGATGAGAATTGGCTATGAAGCTGATGTTGTGCCTGCACCTACATTGACAGCATGATACATGCATTCACTGGTGTTAGTGGCATCTGTCCATACAGGGCATGTGTATAAGACATGGTATTTCCTTTGTTGGTTACATTTGCAGACTATACAGTTATTGCAGGTGTCCAGTGGGGAACATAGCAAAGGACCACTGTAAGCAATTATTTGCCTACTGTGGGGATGGAAGAGGGTGCCATGTCCTCTGTAGTCCACTGCAATTACACCGTGGTTACTATCTGTGGGCAATATGCAGGGCACTACCAATATAGTGGTTGTTGCCTAGCCAAGTGTGTTTGTGTATGAGACATGGGTGGAGAGTGCTCTCTGGGTAATACAAGGATTGCCAGTATTGTTCACCAATCCATAATGTTACATGTAGGGGTATGGATTGTCTACACCAGCCTCTCTGCTGTTTGACATCTGTTGTCCTTCTAAGGTGGACATTGTGACATATAGTAGGTCCTCAATATAAGAAATTTGCAAAACACACCCCACGAGTCCTATTATTACAATCACAGCTACCTCCACACAAGATACTGATGACACACACACACACACACACACACACACACACACACACACACACACACACACACACACACACACACACACACACACACACACACTACTGAGATTCAACCTCCTACCTTGCTATGTATTGCTACTACAGTGTAATGCATTTATTGCACACGCCATGGAGCTTAGAGGGCTAGCCTCCTCCAATGGTGTATTTTAAGGTGAATGACATCAGCAGGCTTTCTAAAGTACGGCAATAGAAAATGTAGTGGCTGCGACTGGCCTAAAATCATTGATCCCTACACACACAAACAAACACACACAGTCTCACAGCTGCCATGTCTGGGATTAGAGCTCCTGCCTAACTAGTACATCACACTATAGCATTACACAGTTATAGCATGTGCCATGGAGTTTATAGGGCTACCCTTTCTCCAAAGGTGTATTTCAAGGTGAATGACATCAGCAGGCTTGCCAAAATAGGGCAATGGAAAGTGTAGTGACTGTGACTGGCCTCAAAAGCATTGATCTCTACACACACAAACCGAGTTTCACTGTTGCCATGTCTGAGATTCGAACTCCTAGTAGTATATCGCAAACACACACATAGAGTCTCACAGTTGCCATGTCTGGGATTAGAGCCTCTACCTAACTGATACATCACGCTATAGCATTATGCAGTTATAGCATGGGCCACAAAGTTTATAGGGCTAGTCCTTCTCAAAGGTGCATTTCAATGTGAATGACATCAGCAGGCTTGTCAAAGTAGGGCAATGGAAAGTGTAGTGACTGTGACTGGCCTCAAAAGCATTGATCCCTACACATACAAACAAACATGCACACAGAGTCTCAGAGTTGTCATGTTTGGGATTAGAACTCCTACTTAACTAGTACATCATACTATAGCATTACACAGTTATAGCTTGTGCCATGGAGCTTATAGGGCTAGCCCTAATCTAACGGTGTATTTCAAGGTGAATGACATCAGCACGCTTGCCAAAGTTGGACAATGGAAATTGTAGTGACTGTGACTGGCCTCAAAAGCATTGATCTCTACACACACAAACCGAGTTTCACTGTTGCCATGTCTGAGATTCGAACTCCTAGTAGTATATCACACTATAGCATTACGCAGTTATAGCAAGCACCACAGAGCTTATAGGGCTAGGCCTTCTCAGAAGGTGTATTTCAAGGTGAATTACAGCAGCAGGCTTGCCAAAGTAGGGCAATGGAAAGTGTAGTGCCTGTGAATGGCCTCAAAAGCATTGATCCCTACACACACACACACACACACACACACACACACACACACACACACACATGCACTCACACACACATGCATAAACATGCACACACACGCACGCAGAGGTGCATAGTTGCCATGTCTGAGATTAGAATTCCTAGCTAATTAATACATCACACTATACCATTACACAGTTATAACATGCACCAAGGAGCTTATAGGACTAGCCCTACTCCAACTGTGTATTTCAAGGTGAATGACAGCAGCAGGCTAGCTAAAGTAGGGCAATGGGGAGTGCAGTGTGTGTGAATGGGCCATAAACCATTCCTCTGTAATCTCACACACACACACCACTCAGTCAAACACAACTTTACATTTGACAGGACTATGTATACAACCGCTAGATGAATAATGACTTGTACTGTGATGTTGCACAGTTATCACAAGCACCACAGATACTATAGTGCTGCGGGCTACCAGAAGCAAATATCTACAGTGATAGACATTTGCACATCATGTGGTATTAGCCAATTGGATGTGTGCTGGGTGGGACAGGCCTCATGATGGGAAGCTCTTTGTCACTGTCTGTCACTCTCTTCCCCACATCTATGCATGTGTATGTTTGACCTATTATAGTGTGTTGTCCTTGGATATATGTGTGTGTATTCCTATCTGATGTTTGTGCAAATCATGACTGATGTGCAATGTGGAGTGTGTGCACAGACATCTGTGACTGACAAATATGTATAGTCCACTGTTATTGACAGACATGGGCTTCATTTCTGTAAGTGTGGGAGCATGCCCAGTATGACCTTCTGTACTGAATGTGTGAATCCATTCCAGGTAGGTTGTACTCCAGTGCAGGCATTTGTGTTCTACAACTACAGCTAGCAACTTGTTTCTGCAGGATGCCTGTAGATAGGTTGATAATATGGGGTCACAATGGGCAAAGGATAGTGGGATACTGTAAATAATTGTGTCTGTGCTGCTTCTGATACATGGTTTTGGTGTTAGCAGAGATATTCAGACATATGTACTGTTTTACACTGTGATGTTTTATGTCATCAACTACTGACAGGTATACGTATTTGCTCACAGTAATTTCCTGAGGCATACAAGATGAATGAAGCTGTGTCCAGTATTGTGGTCTGCAGCCTACATATTCTTGCACAATCATGCCATTCTAGAGGGGGAGCTGCAGACACTTGCTGATGGGTCTGTGTAAATGGTTCAGCACCTTGGTACTTTGGTGGCTGAGGATCCCATGCTTGTACATCCATCGACGTGACATTATGGCCATATCCTGCTGTGGCCATACCTCACAGCTGTACAGATTCACCCAGGTTACCCAGAGGTAGTTCATATTTCTGGTCATTACCCCTTCACATTGTGGTTTATGAGCAGGTTTGTAGCCACCCATTCCTGTGCTTGCAGGCAGGGATAGTATGGGCACACATCTGAGTTTCAGACTTCACACACTCCATGGAGTTCATGCTTCTACCCCACCCCCCGTTATTCTATCCTCTTCTGAACATTATGCAAATGATATCTGATAAGTATCCCTATAGTTATCACTTCATCACAGCAGTATTTAGGGTTTGGTCCACAGTTCATGCAGTAGGGCATGGTGGATATGCTATTGGGATTTGTCAACATGGCCTTGCATTTGTGTTCTGTGGACTGTGTTATGTTGTTATTTGGGAGTCCATGAGATAACATACATTGGCAGTGCAGGCAAGACATAGGCCTTTGACAGAGGACTGTAGGGAATTTGGTAGTGATGCAGGCCATCTGTAGCAGGCCAGTGCATTGTGTCACTCCTACAATCCCAGGCTGCAAACTACTATATTTCCCTGGGGTGACAGGGTAGGTGTGCAAGGTGTTAATGGCAATAGTTTCTGTCCTTATTAATCCATTGGTGTGGATGCTGGTAGGATGCTGCTTACAGCTAGGGATACACCTGCATGGGACACCTCTTCAGCATGGTGCATTCTGTGGATATTCCCATACAGAGGTGGGGGTCATATTGTACTCATTCCCAACAGCAGGGATAAGACCTGTGAGGTAGCTGTGGCTGATGGTGGGGTGAGCTGAGTGCATGTGTGCAATGAAAGCTACTTGCAGCTGACTCCCAGATATATGTAGTGCATTCCACGTATGCTAGCTTGTGTGGGGACATCAGCAGTTTCTCAGCATTTCATACCTGTGCCTTTTGTGGTCTGCCAGTGTTTGGCTAGACTACATCACTATTCCATACTACACAGCCAACTAATGTGCTGCTAACCTGTATGCACAAATCCAAAGGTGTGTCCATTTGACAGTAACATTTTATACATTCTCTGTCTAGGGTACTTCCACCTGTGTACTGTTTGTATGTCTGGGCCCACATTCATGCCATGTCCATCTTTCAGATGGTGACAGATATTACATCTGAACCATTAGTATGGATTACTGCTGGATTGTGTCTTACTGGGATGCATTGTGTTTGGCACTGCAGTTATGAGAACTTGGCCCTGCCATCAACACTACTGGCCATTGGCCACTGGGACACAACCCTCCATGTCTATATGCTGACCACTTTCACACAATATACAACACACAACAACCTAACAAACAGAGCCCTGCATATTGTACACATGCAACAATCTATTCTGCTACTTTGGCCAGCACAGGTAATCTGTGCTCCATTGTTTTTATACCCACACATACATGTTACTACATTTCTACATAGGATTGTGGGGGGGGGGGGCACATCTGACAACTGTAAACATTTGCTGTGACTGTACTGGTATTTCAGATACTCTGCTGGCTTCCATTTCATTCTGTATTCTGACCTATCATGCAAACTAGAGGCATATCAGTGCAGTACAGTTCTTAGGTTTTATTGACCTACATTTCAGTTTCAGACTTCTTACCCTTCAGAACTAACATCCCACTGCCTGACCTGTTGTAGTCTGTCTGTGTAGGTCTAGAGGGGGGGGGCTGTTCTCAATTGCCATCAATCTGAGGCCTTAGCACAGCCTTTATTTGTGTTTGTCTACACCTGTCCTGTTGGCTGAGACTGTTGTTGGGTATGTGAGCCTCACTGACATGCATGTATGCATCCTATGGACACACATTTGGCCCACCACATGTCCTGCAGTGGGTTTTGTCACATTGTCTAGTACTGCCTACTATGTTGACACCAGTATTTGTTATTGATTTCATGCTGCCGATATAGGTGTCTACTATCTGCTGCCATCCCATTCGGCCACCCAATTCCCTTGCATAGTCACATCCATACCATAGATACAAGTAGCAGAACATATTACTCCATTCAGCAATTGATAGTGAGAGTGACTTACCTTGTGGCTGTGCCAGTATTGAGGATGGTGCTGGAGGGCTGACTTTGTCGGATGCATATAGTACACTCCCTATACACGTTTAAGCACAGGTAGTGTCATGTTTAGCATCCCTTTTACTGTATGTGTGAGTCATAGAGAGGTGTTCATTCCCTGGGTTCCTACTGTGTCATTGTATGTGCTATGCATTGCCTCTTTGTCAAGGCCTGGGCATACTGGGCATGCCTTCTTTTGCCTATAGGGGCAGGCTCAGGTTGTTCCTCCTCTGAGTCACTCTGTGCTTGTGCTGGCCGTGGCAATGGTGGGGGGGCTGTGTGGCCCTGCCCCATGCTGTTCCTACTGCAGCTGTTTCCACAGGATCATATTATGTAGCATGGCACATACAATAACAAATTGGTTACATGGAACTGGTGAGTACTACAAGGCTCCACCGGATATCTCCAGGCACCAGAACCGTGACTTGACCATCCCAAACACATGCTCTGTTATGATTCTGGTCTATGCATGTGCCTCATTATGGAGTCCTTGTTCAGCTGTGTGTGCATTTCTGATGGGTGTCATCAGCCATGGTTCCAGTGCATAACCAGAATCCCCCACTAGGTGGCCATATGGTAGAGCTGTATCATATGCCAGATGTGGGAGTTGTGATAGCTTCCAGGGCTGCCAGCACACATATTAATTATAATGCCCTGGGCATCGCACACAACCTGGCAGTTGGAGGGGAAGCCCTTGCGGTTTATGTAGACTCTACCCTGCTTTGATGTGTATGTGCATGCAGTCTATAGCACCCACTACCTCAGGGTATTCTGCTATTTGGTGGAAGAGATGCATATTGCTGGTCAATGCCTCACGAGTGTTGGGGAAATATATGTGCTCACCAGCATGTGCTGACATGGCATCCAGGAACTGGTGGAGTACCCTGGATGCTGATGCCTGTGAGATCCCCATGATATCCCCAATTGGCCTTTGGAAGGCACCTGTGGCTAGTATTCTTAAGCCTACACATACCTTGGTATCCACTGGGATGGGTTCCCCTCTGTTGGTTTTCTGTGTGAGGCGTGGCTGGCACAGCTCAACAATTTGCTGTAGGAGGTCCCTGTCTACCCTATAGTGCTCCATCTCCAGCTCATGTAGCCCCTGGTAGGTTACCCTGTGTCTGTACACTCTCCTCCTTCTCCTCACTGTGGGTTGGTTGTCAGCATTGTCATCCTCACCACCCTCAGCCTCTTCCACATGTTTATTTATGAGAGCAAAAGCAGCCCCTATCATTTTGTTGCTTTTGTTAGGTAAAATGTCCTCATTTGTGTACACCAGTGGTGTAGAGTTTGTGGGAAAAACCAGAGGGGAAAGGTGTTTGCATAGTTTATAGTAGTGTGCTGGGGTGGGCTGCTGCCTGTGTAATTGGCTGGTTCTGATACATTTCACCTGCCAGATATGCTAGTTATTCTTGATTACCTTCCTACTGCTATTTTCCCTTCCCATTGCCTTCCTGTTTAAGCCCCAAGGTGCACTGCACACACCCAGTGTTCAGATGTGAACAGAGCTGCTATTTCCTGTTTCTTTTTTAAACTCGGTGCACGCCCTGCATACCCGTTTAGGCAATGTAAACACCGTTTAGCAGAAACTGACCCTCCCTGGACACGATCACACTCTGCATTTCTTAGTGGAAGACAATACAGCCTTAGACACATTCCCTGCCTTAGCTGTGCTTAGCTAAGTGCAAACACGGGCCACAGGGCTCCAATAAGCTTACAGCATGCATGACACACACCCTTGTGAAGTCATCTAGCTCTTAGCATTACACTGTGGCCTTAATGCACCTATATGATTGGGTGCAAGCTAGCACTGTGGGGGAAATCTGTGATTCAGTAACATTGCCCTCATTTGCATAGGACTGACTGCTAATGCATGGTTACAAATCTGATACTCAGCCTTTCCCCTTAGCAACCACTATTCCATGGTCTTGTTGTGTTATGCATGCCATTGACTATCATGGCAAACGTATGATTTTGGTTTAAAAGCTTATTTCCAGCTTTTTTTTTTATTTTTGGGCCAGTCCTGTTTGCGCACCACTGCCCTGCACTTAAACAAAACAAAAGTAAATTTTTATAATTTCAAAATTATTTTTCATGCCTATGGCCATATATTTGGCCTTTGGCATGCCTAACCCTTCTAATACATATGTGTTTTACGAGCTGTCATGCCTCTGTTTTGTACTTTGCAGAAATGTATTCAGCTAATGGCTGAATACATTTCTGCAATCTACACTATTCCTGCACAGACGTCTGCCTGCTTCCTGGATCGCTAATTCACCTCATTTGCATGGTTTCACCAGTAAATGAGTTAATTAGCATACAGGGGCTGTGTCTGTGCTGGAATAGTGCAGGAGCGCTTGTGCACATCCCGGGAGCTTATTCCTGGATCGCACGGCAGCTTTATTGCCTGCATAGGAGGATGGCATAATGGTTAAGGTGTTTACCTGCCAAACACAAGGTACAGGGTTTGATTCTCATGTGGGGTAATTGGCTAGGTTTAAAATGGCCCACAAGGGGCAATTAGCCTAGTACTAACCTATGAACCTAAGCACCTCTTGCACTATTCTTGCATGCTGTGTAGAGCTTGCTTAATCCTGGGGAGTATCATGTCCAATAATAGTTTGAGATCTGCATTGCATAAGATAAATAAATAAATTGCAGTGGGCCCTGGTAGATATACTCCTGTACTTTCTGTAAATTAAAATTTATTGGAAACATTTGAATCTTTATTGTACATTATTTTGAATAAATGTTTTCAAACCAATGGTATTCTACAATCATGGAAACAATCCATGATAACATCCATTTATAAGAAAGGTACTAATTTTGATGTGTAAAACTGAATCAAATAAATGCCAATGTACCACGTCTCTTCAGCTACAAACCACGAACTTGAATGGTAAAAAAGAATAGATACTTTAATGACAAAACATACAATGTTAGTGCTTTCGTTTAAATCTCTGTTAAACTTCCTCAGACATTTAAAATGTGTTACATCATTTCCTTTTATATCGCCACTTTGTTTCCCATTGTACTCTCATTAACATAAATTAACATATACATAAATAATAACATTTGGTTTATCTAAGTACCTCTTATCAACCCAATATTTGGATTTGCTCACAAAAAAACTTGAACTACTGCAGCAATATACATTTTAAATAATACTGAATTGACATTTCTAATATTTATAACATTTAAAACTTAAAATTGTTTAAAATGCCATAAACTTCTTTTTTACATATACAAAATGTGAAAAAATGTAAAAACTGTAATAATGTTGCATCAAATGATTTTAAGCAAGAATAATGTAAATATTTACAAATAAATAAACATTATAATAGCATGTAAATAGCATATAAATTACTTAAAATGCATGTCATTAAACAATTTTATTTCTTTGTAATGCTTTTAATTTTAATACAGGTGCTATAGAAGTGCATTCATTAATTCCTGGCCACTTATCGGCTTGAACTCTAATTTGCTATTTTAGTTCTTTGAGTTCTAGATATGCCCCCCCATGGTTCTTTTTCCATGATGCTTACGTGGTCTATAGCCATGAAAAGGAACTGGTGGCTATTAAACTCACTGACATGTTTAGCCAAGGCATTATTTAAATTAATTTTCTTTATGGCATATTCATGTTCATATATTCTTTGAGTGAGACGCTGCTCGGTTTTCCAATATAAAATATTGGACAAGAATTACATACCGCTAAATAGACCACTGCTTTTGAATTGCAAGTATATCTGCTTTTTACAAAATATTTAACATCTCTTAAGTAAAAACTGTCAGGAATATTGATTTTATGACACCAATGGCATGCCCCACATTTCGACATACCCAAATTTGTTTGGATGGAACTGTACATAACTGGTTTGAATATCTCTTTAAAACTCTTTCCTTTTCGATACACAATTTTGGGTTTCTCATCCATGTGGGTCCTAATGTGGGGGTCTTCTATTATGATGGGCCAATTTTTCATAAATACATCCCTAATTGCCTTGTAATCCTGGGAAAAAGTAATCACTAGTGCTTTAGAAAAGCCAGACTCTATTTGCACTACATCATGTTGTTCCTGTTGTACCAACTCTGTGTCATAGTGTCTTGAACTTAAGGAATCACAATCGATTTTTGATTGATCCAGGATGGGCTTAAAATGCCCATTCAACCTTTTCACAACCACCTCCTGTATTATTGCAACCACCAGGGTACTGGGGTATTCCCTGTTGATGAACATGGTACGCAATGTGACACATTCGTCTAAGAATTCATGATGTGTTGTTACCATCCGTGCTGCCCTAACAAGTTTCCTTTGACAACAGATCTCTTCTGGTGCTCTGGATGGGAACTACTATAGTGCAGAAAGCAATTTGAATAGGTGTCTTTTCTATAAATCACTGCTTTATACATTCCATTGACTCTCCTTCTCTGAATGAACATCCACATAGTTCATATGTTCCATATTAACATTCCAAATAAACTGGAAGAAGTCTGTAGTACCATTTATATATGTAAAAAACTCATTCAATGAATTCTTGTGTTCCAGTCCAAATAATACTATCATCCTGGAATCTATGATAAGACTTCAAAAATGTATTACACTTGGAATTAAATACAAAATTATTCTTCCAATATGCCATAACCATATTTGCATATGCCCTCTCCACATAGTGACCCCATGGCTATGCCTTTCTTTTGTAGCTAATATTTCTTATTGAAAGTTACAAAATTGTTGCTTAGGACCAATTCCAACAATTCCATAATGAGATTATTAGTATCTTGATTAACCTTATAGTGAATGAGCATCTCACTGACCCATTCTAAACCAATAGATTGTGGAATTACTGTATACAGGTCACAAACACCTATTGTTACTAAAAGGTCATCTTGATCAAACTGAACACTGTTCATATCTAGCAAAAATGACGATGAGTCTTTACATATGTGTTTTTCTTTTCATATTATATTTTTTAACTCATAATCTTTATATTTGGCACACGTTGAAGTAATGGAATCCCTACCATCTACTATTGGGCGCGGGGGGGTGTCCAGAATGCATTTATGAATTTTAGGGATTCCAAACAAAACCGGTATTCTGGGGGTTGTTATGTTCAAGTAATTGTATAGGTCTATATCAATCCATCTTTCCAGGAATATATCATTAATCTGTTCATAAATTTTCTTGTAAGATCCATTTAGCTCATTTAATGAAACTTCAGTATAAGTGTCTGTCTCCTGTATGTTAATAAGTTTAGTATTATATATATGTTGAATCATAATAACTGCTCCTCCCCCTTTATCGGGTTCGTAATCTTTACTTCCTCTTTCCTCAGTGTTTTCACTATATTTTGTTCAACATCATTCAAATTGGATGTATAATTTTGCCTCTTACTAACTTTGTTCAAACACTTCAACTCAGTTTCACACATATTTTCGTATGTGATTAATCTAGGATGCAAGGGAGGGTTATATATGCTACTAATAATGTATTTGGATGTTCCATTAAATATATTATCCTGATATAATAAACTGAAGTTCAGATTTCTTAAGAATATTTTTAAATCAATAATAGTACCAGTAAAATCAAAAGGACATGTTGGATCAAACATTGTACTTTTAGCTAACACATCAGCAACATGTTGAGCCACACAAATGTTTGAAAAATTATACACTTTAAAATCACTTTTTGTATTATTAACAATCACTTTATTATACATGCATTGCTGTTCATTATGACATGTATCAGGGGTTTGTAATTCAACTGTTAAGCAGGGCCAAGTACATCTCTATTACCATTATTCAAGTTCTCCGATATTTGTTTTTTGGCTTGGCCCCTTGAAACTCGCTTGTTGGTTATACGTGTCTTGATGATTATTCCTATTCTTTAGTC
The DNA here is from genome assembly GCF_019279795.1 of Protopterus annectens. Lineage (NCBI taxonomy): Eukaryota > Metazoa > Chordata > Ceratodontiformes > Protopteridae > Protopterus > Protopterus annectens. Next base: position 783,024,505 of record NC_056746.1, on the reverse strand, counting down.
TTTCTGACCTTCTAAGCTCAGGGAACTCTTTGTTATATAGTCTATCTTTATCCTGTTCTCCATTTCTTATGTTGCTTGTATCATTGTTTCTTTTACCAGCATTTTGATATGGCCTATTTTTCATCAGCCCCCCTGGTGGTTTGGGGTAGGCAGTGCCATTCGCATACTGATTTAAGTCTCTTTCAAGTTTCTCCATCTTACCTGTTTTAAGCTTCAGAATATATTGGTCTATAGTATTATATATTTTTAGCATTTCATATTTTGAATTCTCGTAGGCAGAATCATCCCTGATTTCTTTGTCTAAGACAGCCAATTCCTTGAATAAAACATCTATGTATTTCTGATTATACTTGATAATAATGTCAAGAAAATCCTTGCCACATTTGTCAAAAAGTTTGAGCAAATCCATATGTAAAGGAGAGTTGTTCACCAGGCCATTGGGTAGCGGCAAAAACGCAACCCCTTTGGTACGATATTTAGCCTGTTGCACTCTCTTAAATATGCATTCTCCAATTGAAGTTTTCTGCATTTTGCCAACTTTATATCAAAGTAATTTAATTTATTATTAATTAAAGAAGGAAAGAGTTTTAAAGAGATATTCAAACCAGTTATGTACAGGTCCATCCAAACAAATTTGGGTATGTCGAAATGTGGGGCATGCCATTGGTGTCATAAAATCAATATTGCTGACAGTTTTGACTTAAGAGATGTTAAATATTTTGTAAAAAGCAGATATACTTGCAATTCAAAAAGCAGTAGTCTATTTAGCTGTATGTAATGCTTGTCCAATATTTTATATTGGAAAAACCGAGCGGCGTCTCACTCAAAGAATATATGAACATGAATATGTCATAAAGAAAATTAATTTAAATAATGCCTTGGCTAAACATGTCAGTGAGTTTACTAGCCATCAATTCCTTTTCATGGCTATAGACCACGTAAGCATCATAGAAAAAGAACCAAGTGGGGCATAGCTAGAACTCAAAAGAACTAAAATAGCAAATCAGAGTTCAAGTCGATAAGTGGCCAGGAATTAATAAATGTACTTCTATAGCACCTGTATTAAAATTAAAAGCATTACAAAGAAAGAAAATTTTTAATGGCATGCATTTTAAGTAATTTATATACTATTCACATGCTATTATAATGTTTATTTATTTGTAAATATTTACATTCTTCTTGCTTAAAATCATTTGATGCAACATTATTACAGTTTTTACATTTTTTCACATTTTGTATATGTAAAAAAGAAGTTTATGGCATTTTAAACAGTTTTAAGTTTTAAAAGTTTTAAATATTTTAAATGTCAATTCAATATTATTTAAAATGTATATTGCTGCAGTATTTCAAGTATTTTGTGAGCAAATCCACATATTGGGTTGATAAGAGGTACTTAGATAACCCAAATGTTATTATTTATGTATATGTTAATTTATGTTAATGAGAGTCCAATGGGAAACTAAGTGGCGATATAAAAGGAAATGATGTAACACATTTTAAATGTCTGAGGAAGTTTAACAGAGATTTAAACAAAAGTGCTAACATTGTATGTTTTTTCATTAAAGTATCTGTTCTTTTTTACCATTCACGTTCGCGGTTTGTAACTGAAGAGATGTGGTACATTGGCATTTATTTGATTCAGTTTGATGTGTAAAATTATTAACTTCTACATTTAACATCTATCTTGGGAAAATGTTTTGAAAGATTCCTTACTACCATTTTAGACAAAGAAATCAATTTTAAGTTACAGGGTATGTTTCAACAGGGCTTTATCCAAGGACACTCCACTCTAACTAACATAGCATGTTTTTATGATGAAGTTGCTAAAGCCTCAGACTTAGGTTTAAGTGCTGTTGTTATCTATTGGGACTTGACCAAGGCTATTGATGTATACAGTACTAAAGGATTTACAAATGAGTCTTTATGTAACTAGATGAATTATTAACTAATTGATGAGTCTCAGGTTGCCATAATCCAGGGCACAACATTTGATCCAATAAGAATTATATCTGGGGTTCCACATGGATTGTTTTGGGTGCTGTTCTATTTAATTTGGCATCTGTCACTATACACATAGACAAACATTGCTGGACTTGTAAATATGCACGTGTCTGGAAAACTGGTTTCTTTGTAAATTGCTTATATGTCCATAATAGGGAATTGGGCAAAAAAATGTTATTGACTGGAAGGAATCCTGAGTTATTGTTTGGAGCTCAGTCAAGTTAGGGGTTAAACAGATTAGCATGGTGTCATCAGCATATTGAATTATTGAACCTTGTTTGCTGCACTGATGACCTTCTTCAGCCTCTCCTCTCAAAATATTCAAATAGTGTTAGTCTCCAATACAAAATGATTAGACAGTATCAGAGGTGGTCAGCTTAAATTCAACCTTCACATGCAAATGTTATATATAAAACTCACTATAAGTTAAATGTTTTCTATAGAGCTTCTAACGTCATCACTGACTACTGGCAGCAGCTTACATCTATTACCTATCTCTTACCCTGTCTACTTGATGCTTCACCAATCCTCACACTTACTAGCATCGCCCAACAAAAGAATAGATCAGTGTTATGACAAGATTTCCAAATTTGTTTGCAAGATGCAAATACAGCTCTCCACTGCATTGCTCTTAAAAGATTAAATGTCTTAAATTCCCTAATTATGTAATTCTCTCACAACTAAAAATTGCTAGTAACATTGTCTGTTTTCTAGAAAAATGTTCTGTGAACTTTCTACTACTCTTTGCTCAATGGACACAAACCTTGAAAGCATCCACAAATCAAACAAACTATACTTTTGGGGACTATTTATAATGTGTGTGTGTGTGTGTGTGTGTGTGTGTGTGTGTGTGTGTGTGTGTGTGTGTGTGTGTGTGTGTGTGCATGTATTTGTATGGTTAAAGGTTGGGGATGTTGCTGGGAGTCTAGCTTTAGTGCTGTGGATATTCTAACATCACTCCCTGCTGCTATAGTATATATACTGTAGCCATTGCCACTTTAAGGCTAATTGTCAATTTTTAAGGTATAGTATATCACATGATGCATTGTGTTTCAAACCCAGTGCCATTCTGTCTGAGAAGAGTCAAAACAAAGATTTTCTCAATGAACAAAAACAGTAAATGTAATTGGTTAGAAAACTGTGCCATGTCACCTAGTGTGAATCCCCCATGCTGAGAGTTGATTGTCTTTTTTTTTTTTTTTTTTTAATAAAAAACACTTTTATAAGTAGAAGTACTGTTTTGCTGAAATTTAACCATTTAGCCAGTTAAAAATAAATTTTCATGATGATGAAATTTATCCTACCAGAATTATTTGATTTCTCAAAACCATTTGGCTGGTCTGCCTGGAAACAAATGTTCACATTATCTGTAGTGATGACCAAACTAGATAAAGAAACTGCTGAAATACAGGTAAATACATGTTATACTTCATGGTAAACAAGGTGGAGGTAATATACAGTTCATTTTTATTCTTAGAGGGCCAGAGTGTTACATGCGAGTCTATAATTAGCAAAGTCAATGAACACTGTTGGCCAAAAAGAAATATTACACATGAAAGGACATGCTTTAAAAATTGTACAAGCCAAGGGTGAATGTATTAAAGCTTTTATAAGGCAGTTGTATGAACTGGCTTAAAATGTGGGTTTAATAGTAAAAAAGATGAGCAAATCAGATGAGTAATTATGGCTGTGTTGGTTGGTGTGGAGGAGCCTCAGAAGTTAGAAATTGAAGTAAACTTGAACTTTAGAAAAGGCAATGCAGGTTGGAAAGAGGCAGAGATGGTTAAAAGGCAAAATGCTAACTTAAACAGGACTGTTAATGTATGCAATGTAAAATGCAAAAGTAATGTCAAATAAAAAAAAAAAGTCAAACTAAGAAAATGTAAGGGAGACGAGTGAGTGTAAGCTTGGCAAACGCTCAAGGTGTGACAGTAATCATACAGAGTAACAGCAAGGCATAAGAAATGTAAAAGACTGGTCCATTTTGTTGTTATTAAACTAAAACTGAATGTTGCTCCATATGGCTTGACTGCAAAAGGGTGGCATTTTCTATACTGTCTAAAGTAGAGGCAAACCTTAAATGAACGTAAAGCCTTGACGTAACTGAAAGTGTATTTGAATCAAATGAGTATTGTTCTGCAGTGACATCAATGATTTAAGAAAGATGACTGTGGATGAACATGTGTTGATTTAAAAAAATATAACAATAAAATAAAACAAAAGAGGTGACTGCCCCTGTCTGCCTGTAATCTAATGATCCATTTTAATTCAGTTCATGCTATAGTAACTAAAATAGAGAGCAAAAGTTTGTTAAATATCCTTAGATAAAGAAAGCCATAACCTGCCAGCTTTCATTACTCCAGTGGGGAGGTTCTGTTTCAAGAGGATGCCATTTGGCATAAACTCTATACCTAAAATCTTTAAGCATAAAAACATGCATTCAGCAAGAATGGCGCAGTGGTGCAGCAGTAGCTTTGTCACCTCATAGCAAGAAGGTCTCCAGTTCTATTCTCGGCTGGGGTGCCTTCTGTGTGGAGACTGCATGTCCTCCCTGCATTCATGTGGGTTTCCTCCCACATTACGCAGACATGCATATGAAGCATTTCTCTCCAGGCCACCAGTGAAAATTGGCTTTGTTCCAAGTTGGATTTTCCTGGTTAACAAATATTAAATAAATAAATACAATTATTTACTCAGTGGTCTAAATGGTGTTGTTACTCTTACTATGCATGACATCCTGCTGTTTGGTCTTGATAAAGATAAAGAGAAGGTTTGAGATAGTGCTCTGAAATATCAAAAACTCTGGGTTAAAGCAGAAGGAAGACAAATGTTGCTTTAATAAGACTAAGATTCAACACTTTGGTCACAGTATAAATGCTTCATTTGCCTGAATGCTCATTTTACCAGAAAAAAGCAGTACTTCATTTCATCAAAAATACATAACTGAACACTCAAAATATTGAAAAACTCAAATCAGCTAACGATAGCCAATATCATACACCCTAACTATAAAACCAATATCAGTTGTCTTCTTGGTAGTGGTACTGTTAAGGAAAAGGTTTCTAGTAATGTAAGGTGTATGGTTATGTTTAGGGGCAGGCTAGGGTTAGGGTTAGCACACATAAGTGAGGTGGGCAGGTAGGCCTCAGTGCTCTGTTTTATCTGATTACTTTGTAGAAGACGGCTAGATACTGGTACTCGCCACAGCTTGAACGTTTGCAAATGAGTTCATGTTCTCAAATACAAAAATACAAAAAAAAGTGTATTTTCTTTACTGTCAAATTTATACATAGAGAGGTATTCATAGTCATTTATGCATGATATTACAAATCCTAGCTTCAGATAGATATCTATCTGTTATCTTTTCTTTGTCCATTCTAGTTAGATGGGCATTTATGTGACAAAGAGTACTAGGCAAATTGTTTACTTGCCTTATGGGCTTTGTTCTTGATGGATTATTGGATGTAGGCTTATATGTGGTGTTAGGTGTTGCTTTTGGTGTATGTTTTAGTGATTGAGTGAGGATAGGTGTTGCTATTTGACAGCTTAGGAGGTCTTTGAGGTTTAGAGTGGCCTTTGGAGTGCCTCAGCATAAGAAGGTCTGTGTGTGGAGTGAGTGGTATGAATAATGGATGTAGTCTGTGTGTTCTTAATAATCATATCTGTAAGTGAGATTTTTGCTTCTAAGGAAGTTATGTATGTGCATCCCCCATATACTATGCTAGTTTCTTTAAGGATTAAAAGATTGTCTGAGTACATGAGACAATTGCTATATTATCTCTGGATGCCCATATCTACCAATCTGGCCACAGAGACATTAGGAAACTGCAAATCCATGTTATCAGGACATGTATTTACTTTGGGATATTGTGTTTTAGAGAATTGGTTTTATAGAGGTCACTTAAGTGGTGTCTAGGCAAAAATATAAACAACCACCCAGAGTTAATAAAATCCATGTAGGCATAGTGTAGAGCAAGTTACTGTGTCCGTGTACCCAGTTCCCCCTCAGTATTAATGATGGCGCATTGCTGAGGGAAAGCCATTTAACATGGTTATTGAATCAGTGTAGGGAGTGTGTGACTAACTGTGTCTGCAGATGAATAACACACCCCCCTGCACTGTCCAAGTGCATGATATCAGTGTATTTAAGTTGTATTTCTTTTTGTTAGTTTGCGGCAAGCAGCAATTGACATGTGCCAGACATCTAAAAATAGAAACCAGATGCATTTAATTTTTGATTCAAAGTTCAAGTTTAAGAATTGGTTAGCAGGTTTGCATGGACTGGCAAGATGCTTAGCAGTGCTTAAACGTGGCTCAGAGGTATATGTAAAAGTGTAGCAGCATTCCACATAGCCAAGTGGATAGAATTACGGCCTTATGTGCAGTATGTACAGGGTCTGAATACACACTAGGGAAATTAAGCAATTATTTTGCAATATAAATGATGCCAATTGTTTTTAAATCATGATATGCTGCATTCAGCTCAGGGCGGCCATGGTGGTGCAGCGGTTAGCATTGCTGCCTCACAGCAAGAGGTTCTCTGATTCGATCCCCGGCTGGGGTGCCTTCTGAGCGGAGTCTACATGTCCTCACTGTAGTCACGTGGGTTTCCTCCGGGTGCTCTGGTTTCCTCCCAAATCCCAAAGATGTAGGTGGATTGGACACTCTAAATTGGCCCTAGGTGTGAGTGTGTGCATGTGTGCCTTCTGTGGAAGGTTGGGCACCGGGCTGGCAACTCAAAACCATAAAACTCCAATCATGAGTGGACAGGTGATCTGCTGTGGTGATCCCTAACCGGGAAAACCCGAAAGAAGAAGAAGATGCGGCATTCAGCTAAGCTCTGCTAAGCCCTGCTAAGCTATAATAAGCACTGGTTAAACAATCTCTGTTTAGGCACTGCTTGGCAGTGCTTGGCACCACTTGGCTGTGATTTGCTGGTGTGTGCACTGCTAAGCACTGCTAAGTATTGCCAATTTAAGCACTACTGCGCTCAGCTGCACAGGTTTGCATGGTGCTAAGTGTCATGCTGCATTTTTAAAAATTGCCCAATAGCTCTTAAGGGTGGCAAAAAGGTGGGAATACACCATAATCCACTGGAGTTCTGTCTCTGAAGGATACAGTGGTAGGTGTTGGAGAGGATTTGTGCTTTCATGGGCAGTGGTGGGGCAATGAGGAATCCAGGGTCATGGTCAGACTCCTTGTGAAAACCCATGAAGACTGGCTCATGCAGGGAGGTTACCAGGGCTTGGAGTACAAAGTGGAGGGCTGGAACTGGCTAGCAAGGGACCTCACCAGTGCAATTGGTATCCCTGGCACAGTAGGGATGATGACCTGAAAAGAAGGAAGGGGGCTCTATTGGATGCCTGGGTTCAAAAAGTCTGGGTGGTAAATATTCCACGTGTGTAAGTATGTTTACCGGTGTTTCACCAATATTTAATCTTAAATGCCTGCTAAACTGGTATGCATAATGGTGTGCTTCTCTTCCAACAGCTGCAGAGGTGGGAGCTCACAACATCAGGCGCATTCGGGGCATCTGGCCAGGTTGCACCATGAGTGTGCTGAGTACAGCTGTATTATGCTAGCTATAGTCAAATAAGACAGAAAGAGTAGGGTATGAACCATTTATGTACAAAACATTTGTAGTGCAATAACTGTGGAATTACAGATGCATAATGCCAACTCTTATGCAAGAAAAACACAAGCCTATTCCAGTAACTGCATGAAGGTATCTGTAATAAATTGTTGTGCAATACTTGTGGAATTAGATATTTCAACTCAGTAACAATATATTGTGCAGGCATGCATTTTATTTGGTAATGTGTTGGTTAACTAGTATCTCTGTCATGATTGCATTTCATGCATGTGTGTTCAACTATCACTGCAGTGTGCTATAACACTGTAGTACTAGTACCAGGTCATATTTTGTTTCCAGGTGAGATCTAGGTAAATATTAGTCAGTCAGATATCAGTAGTGACTCAGTAGCTCAGTTTGTTAAATACTGTTTACGAAATACATTTTGCCACACATAGACCAGGGTTTGCATCCAGTGCTCTGTACTGAAAAGATTACTGCATCAGATATGTTATGATGACAGATATTCTCTCCACACGGACTACCGGTAAATGGGTGAGGTAGCCCATATTATGTATAAATAATTATTCAGATGTCACATTAAAATCATTACCACAAATGTGCTATTAATGCATAAAATAAAGGAAACATGTGCAATATATATATATATATATATATATATATATATATATATATATATATATATATATATATATATTAACATAAAAAAAATAAAATGTGTCATCTTAGTATGGTTGCATGCCTGGAGGGTCTTGTAAAGGTTGCTGCAGTCAATTAATACATGGGATGCACATGCCCCCTGCAGTCACTACTATTGGGTTCTATTCCTATGCCTGCTAAGCAAGGCATGACATTTGTGTACTCTCTTTACCATACACACGCATGTCTCTCAAGTGTCACATGGTCACGGAATATAATTACTGTTGCATAATCCCTCTGTCACAGATGTGTCATTGACATCATTATATGTCAATAGCAAAGTAACAGTATATCAGTCCACAGTACACCATGGTAGTTATATAGGTCCACCTAATGTGCAAGTCTTCTTTGTACTTGTGTACCTGCAGGTGTTACTCCTTGGTCCACAGTGTCCCGTGCAGATAGCTTGAGAGGTATGTAAATGCTACAGCAGCTATAGGGCACATTTACACATAAAGAAAGGACAGACCTGTAGAGTAGATAGCATTACTGTTGTCAACTATATAGCCCATAATGGTATTAATGGACTGTATTTCACTCTCTCTCTCTCTCCACCTGTTATCTTCATATATTTATTATTGTTATATATTGTGTATGGTTTACTATTGACATAAGTTATTCCATAAACTTTACTTTGGGGCATGTGTTTTATTAATATTATGTATTACTATGGGTGCATATTAAACAAATCTTGTTGAATTGCCTATTCTGTTGGCCTTATGCCGTAACTGTTACTGGCATGCTGTTATATACTGACTGTTCTGTTATTTATTGTTGTGGTTCACATAATATGCATTGAACTAACAACAGTTTTGTTCATAACTCATCTATATGTATTGGTTTACCTGCATAACTACAGCATGTCAGGGTAGGCTGTCAGGGTAGGCTGGTTCCTGATGATCCACCTACACTACATCAGCTGGCTATGGCACAGGGTCCCAGCATGTCTGGAACCCCAAGCCAGTGGTGCCCCCTCCACTGTTCCTGCACCACTTTTGTGTGGAACCACCTCAGGTGACAGGGCCTGTGTGGGAGGAGGGAGGCTGTCCCCAGGATCAACTAATGGCTATGGTACTCAGGATTGTTCATAGGAGCTATGATCATCTCCTGTGCCAGATTGAGGGAAGATTGGACAACCTGGTGGAGCCTACTGGTCCCGGTGCCCAGCCTCCAGCACAGCCATCTTTGGGGCAGTGAAGGAGCAGTGCTGACTGCCCATGGGTGGGGATCTCAGTCATGCTGCTGCCATCTGGAGGGACATGCACCTCAGATTCCACAACCGCCTCCTCATCCAAGGTGTTTACCTCTCATGTGTCACACACCACCCCTGTCAGCTATCTTGTCTGTCTGCAAATGCAACCTCTCCTACCCAACTTACCTCGCCACATGTACCTACATCCCTACCCCAGCATTCCACTTTCTCCTTAAAAAAAGTCCACACCTGTCCCACAAAAAATATATATATCGCCCCCATACACAGCTCTCCATTTCGCACATGTGTCCACTGGACACAACTAATTATGAAATTAATTAATTAACACATTTATGTTGTTCTCGCCCCTCCCTGGGGTGTGAGGATCTGAATTCATGTACAAATTCTGTAAAACCTGCACAACTGTTGCTGTGCAAGAAATGGAAAGCTATGGTCCTTTCCCACATCCTTTCTGCCCAACCCTACTTGCCTTTCAGTATGTTTCCCCCCTGCTTGTCCCCATTACCATACACATGCATATCTCTCAAGTGTCACCGTCAGTCATAATATAATTACTGCATTGCATAATGCATCAGACAGATGTGTCAGATTGACATATATCAATAATAAAGTAAATGGCAGTATAGTATATCAGTACACAGTACACAGTTGAGGCGGTATGCAGGGGGGAATGTGGGGCCAATGCCCCAGATCCTCAGCAACATGCAACAGATCCCACCCCCCACCCTGCTCCTTCACGCACTGCACTGCCCTGTGCTGGGGATGGCTGTGCTGCTGAGGTCCTATAACACCCTTTTTCTTTTCTTTTATAATTGTTAGCATGGGTTTGCATGGCGCTAAGCTGTGCGCCATGCAAACCAGCACAAGCCCATGCAAACCCACTTAACAGTGCTTAAAAGTGCCTTAATGGTCTTAGGTGTTTCTCACATCAGCAAAATAATCAGCCCTGCCATATCTTGGACCTAGGCCCATGTCAACTACAGCACACTGCATTAACCCCCTAGGCTACTCAGCTCTTTGTGTTAAAACAGGTGGTTCCAGCAAAATGTACTGATTGCCACTGACGGACTGCAAGTATATATAATGGGAAAAATGGGTGTGTACCTGAGACAGTGAGGCAAACACTACACTAGTACACAGCCAAATAAATAATAATAGATGTACGTGAGGCCAGAGCTAGGAGGCATACCTGTCAAATGTACATATTGTTGCAGAATGTCCAGTTTTGCCTCCTATTTTTGGCCCTGTTTTTATAAAATCACATTTTTCTGGCAAAGTACTGACAAGTCATCAAATATTGAGGTTAGAACATCATGACAGACATTTGATTTTCACACTTCATACCCTTGAAAAAACACATGCTAATGCAAAACCTGTTATTCTATCAACATTCTAAGTTTGTAAGAGCAATATGTAAAGATTGCCCCCTATTTTTGGGCCTTTGTCCCACTTTTATTTATGGTTTTGTCCAGATTTCTTGCACTAAGAGGTTGATAGGTATGATAGCAGGTAATTGTTCTCTTGTATCAACAACATCTTTAAACACACCTGCTAAGGCAACAATGGCAAAGTATATGTATACAACTGGGACCATGCTGCATGACAACTGCCTTTAAAAGCCATGTACATAATGGTGGATGCAGACTTGTGTCACAGACTGTATGTATGCACATATATCTTGCAAATACACCTCCAACAGCAGTGACTCAGTAGCTCAGTCTGTTAAATGCCTTGCATGTAGTATATTTTGCCACCCACAGTCCTGGGTACGAATTCAGTGTGCTGCAGATCAATTACATTCTTGTGAACATAGCAAGTAATGACTGAGTCATGCAATTTTAATGCACACAGGTTGCTGCTACTGCATTAACTGCTACCCATGTTTTCAAGTCAAAGGCCTGTATGTAGGGACACACTGCATATATTTCTATAGCCAAACTATATGCTGTCTACTACTCTGTGATTGGCACTGTTACATAACAGATGTACCTTATGCACATGCCTTGATTGGACTATAAAGAGTACCCTTACTCTGGCTCCACTGTGATGACACAGCTGACACAACTGCCTCAGTTACCCATACAGCTTGCTGTCCTCAAAAGAGTTCACACTCCTCCCATGTGTTCTAGACAAATATATGCAGATGTATGTTAAGCTAACTGCTACTGGCCTACCATATTTCACAATCCCCTAGAATAAGGGATCCAGACGCAACCATACATAAAGGGTGGGGGGGTGCAAAGGTACCGAGACAGTGACATGTTTCACAGTTTGCCCCTACAAAGCTAGTGAGCTGATAGAATAGCAGGTACTGCATCAGCATGCATAGTCTGATGGGTATGATGTCTCAAATTCACGTCTCCCTTTCCTTACTGACCTCAGTCCAGAATGTTTACCACTGAACTGACAGATAATCACAATGTCATGAGACAATAGCCAACATATCATACAAAACTGTGGACATACCTCAGAAATCTCAACAGTGGACAGTATTTGTACCTACATTTTGTAATGATGTAGTCTCCACACCTCACTAATGTCCATCTCAAAGTCTAAGAAAGGGGTCAAGGGCTGCATGAAGGTCTTAAATATTTCACTGTGGTGCCATGTCATTGGCTAATGAAAGTGCAGCCCAGCTGTTTTGGATGCAATTAACAAGTCTGAGGCACAGACTGGTCCACAGGCAATTACCTGTTAATGAACATTACCTACAAAAAGCAATCAACTGCCTATGGGGAACAGGTCTGTATGTTGTTTTTCTCACACAGACAACGTTTTTGCAAATTATTTTCTGAGGAACACTTCACAAAATGGAGTACTTCACTCTAATAAGTATGTAATAGATGTCCCAATGTAATGGGATGCAGATGATAGGATGGAGGTATGGGGAATAGTGATTACAACAGTAGACCTGTCATACATCTATGGTATTGACATGTTGGTGGTACTCTGCTTTCCAACAGCTACAGGCATTCCTCACAACTGTCCCTGCTTTGAGTCAAATCCCAGCTCTACCCCTGTTACTCCCTCCTACAATGGTCGGCTGTTGTAGAAAAGCTAGTGGAATCTATGCTAGACATAGTGACACTAAGTAAGGATGTACACTCTTATAACATCAGACAATGTACTGTCATTCACAGCCGCTCAGTCTGTCACTGCCATACATAAATAGTGCTGGCATTCTACAGGTGTCCATGGATGTCCCTGATGTACCCTAGCTAGGTCACTGCTTTGTTGACATTCGTCCATCATTGGTTGAGAGCTATGGCTAACATACCTGTCAACCCCCTAGAGCAGGGATTCAGTCATAGCCATAAGTAATGAGGGGACACAGGCCCAACCTGTGACAGGGGATACATATTGGCCATACAACGTAAAACTATGAATACACTAACAGATATTACTGTAGCATATGTGTTTTCTGAGGGGTCTGGTGTGACAGCCAGATTCCCTAGTGTCTGTCAACAACCTTCAATGAATGGCCAACCATTTATCAGATATCCACATATTTGTGCCAAAAGGAACACATTCATGAGGCACATGTTCACAGTCTGCAAGCATCTGTGTAGTGGGGAGGTGGGATGCCTGCAGGGAACATATGCTACAGCAGGTTTGCATCACTGTCTGTTGTTGTGGCGCACTGCTGTTGCTGGACAGTCCCCATATATTTGTTGTAATATCACACAGCTATTTGTCTGACAGTGGCTGTACGACATATTACTGGGAGCTTGCCCATAGGGGACACACCACAGTAGACTGCAGTGATGAGTGTAGAGACATACAGCAGAATCTGTCACAGCATATATGGACATACCCTGTATTGCTACTATCTTGGTGATAGCTACACATGTAGTGTGTTGATAGACTGTGGGGTATGACGTGTGAGGGAGTGGTGGATAGTGCAGGCTGTATTGGTTGTGTAGGGTCTATACATAGTGGATGTCCATGTATCTGGTCCTGTAATGTGTCCTCCTCTTGTTGTCTTTCAGGAACAATATATCACAGGAGGCATCCTCCATTCACAGTTACTGAGAATGCTGTTATCCTGGATGGCCTCAGACTGCATCATCACATTCTGCTTTCAAGGGCTGACAACATTGTGACCAGTGTGCAGCATTGTGGGGTGACCTTGTCTGGACAGTTAACCAAAGTGGACAGCAGGACAGGACCTATGAGCAGGTCCAACACAGGGCCACAGATATGCTCAATGCCACACATCATAGGGCAGCGGATCATGCTGCTACTAGTGGAGGGCCTGCAACAGAACAACCTCCCACAGCCACAGAGGAGTTCCTGGCAAACCTAGAATCAACCACCAGCTCCCAGGCATCCATTACCTCATACATCCTGGAGGTGGGTGCTCCAGCATCCACATCAGAGAAACGTCCAGGTAATCTTACTTTGTTCACCAGTGTAATACTGTATCAGTCATCATGGCAGGCATTGCATACTGGTGTATGGGTGTCAGGTCTATCTGCATGGCTGGGCTGTTTTAATGCATAGTTGTGCACACATACTCAGAATATCAGCAATGTAGGCAGTATCACATTAGCTACTGTACATGTGGATATATGCAGATATTACCCTCTCCAGCTGTATTCAGTCACATACCGCCTGCTCAGAGGTGACCTGTGCCTGACATACAAGGCAATCCCAGGAATTAATGGACATGCTCCACCTCAAAAAAAAATCCAGATCAACTAGAGCATTAGAGCAAACCAGTAAACATTAAAATAGGGATAGGACATGCTGGAGGGATAGATTTGTCACACTCATGCTGTGGAATGTAATGGAATAAAATAAAAAGGCGGAGCAGAGCACCTCAGAGCACCTGTTTGGCTCTGTTCAGAAGATCAGAGACGGGATGGGGAATCATGTCTGCCACCTGGGAATCATGTCTGTGTCAAACTAATACAGAGGCTAATAAGGGTAATTTGCACAGTATTTTTATTGGAAGGGGCAAAGAGCTTTAGAAAGCCTTAGTAAATGCCTTAAAACTCATGAGGCCATGTATAAACCTATGAACCTATGAACAGTGCAACATTTGGTATTGCTGACAATCCCTGTCCCTCACATTTTCATATGTACATCAGGTGTGGCTGGAGTCTGTGGTCCTGTAGCTGGTAAGTGTGATACTATTGTTTTATGGTTTATATATACCATATGAATGTCAACGACTGCGATTTAGCCCAAGTCACAACTGTTATGCTTAGCCAGAGTGGAACAGTTGTATGTTCCATATCGGAGCAGTTGACTACAGTGCATACAATGGATAATCACAGCTGTGTATTTGTACAAACACTAACACATTTGCAGTTATAGTCATGAAGAAGTATGCAGCCTGTTATACAGGAGGCAATGACTCCAGGATACCTGTTCACTCACTATAGGGGGATGGTACATACCTGCGGCAGTGATACTACAGCAGGCATATCATTCTCAGGATAGGTGTACTAGGTATTATGTGTAGTTCTATCACATACACAGTCATATCACATACCCCAATGATGTAGTGCACTGGCAACATTCACAGGATGTAACTGAAGTGCATGTTCAAAAGGGCCTGTCTTGTCTGTGTATGTTGTGCGTTTGTGTGTTGTGCATGAGATCAGTGATAGGATGTGTGACTGGTAATGCAGTTGTGGCTCCTCATCTGTATGGGTCTGTGTGGATTACCATACATAACAGTGCAGGTAATAATGCACTGATTTTGTGTTCCTCCTCACAGGTGAATGGAGGGGTTGAAGTCTGTCCCCCTCACAACTTGATGTCAGTGTTCCATCGGGCTCTGATGATGATGGTGGCTATAGTGAGGCACAGGTGGGGTTGTTGGGGGCTGAATCTGTCCCAGAGGTTGACATCCTTCTTCTGTCCCCATTGTCTCTGCACACAATTAGTATGCCCACACATACCAGTCCTCAGAGGCCACAGATATTGGACAGTCACATGGTGTAGACATTGAGCAGGAGAGTGTGACAACTATGGCATCAGTGAGTGTAGACATTGGCCATAGCCAGACAGCTGGTGAGGTCCCAAACAGGCAGACTGGCAGGGCTGCTCGAAGGGGGAACTGCTGTCCATCCACCTCCTGTCACAGGTGTCACATCACAGGTCACTCTCTGCATGTTTCATGCCATCATGGAGGCACAGACACGTACAGAATGCAACACCAGATGGATGCTCAGGGTTATGGATGCAGCACAGTTTGACCTCCGTGACTGTCTCCACCACATTGATAACACCATGGATCATTTTACTGATATAGTGGACAGTGCCTTTGCCAGTACATTGTCTGTGCTGGAACATGTGATTGTGGTAGGGCATTGGACATATGGATGTAGGTCAGCAACACCATCTGCTGAGAGACCACATGTCCATGCACACTCATGCCCCCAAAGTGGCAGTACCTCCAGCGCTACAGAGAGAAGTGTGCTGTCCACCCCATGATGTGACAGACCATGGACACATGGTCCTGGGTGGTCCCATGGGAGACACAGGGCCAGCAGACAGCAGTCACTGTCAAGTACTAGCACTGCATCCAACCTTGGGCATGGTGATGCCAGTGCCACTCCTGACAGAGCAAGTTCCAGTGGTCATGGCCAGAGATGGTGACCTGCCTGCTCTGCCACATATGGTCCACAGCTCACCAACATACACATGTGTAGGGCTAGCACTGGGCTTGACTGTGTACATGCATACTCTCAAACATCACTGTCACATGCAGGTCACCCACAGACACACATGGCACCTCTTTATGGCACATATGACTAGCACTCCTTCCTGAATCACACACATGTTGCCAACTGTATGGCACAGCCTACATCTCTGGCACCTCCACACCACACCCTGTAGATGTGATTACACCTGCGCCACATCTCTGCCATCAGTGCCATCGATGCAGGGGCATGCAAGTATGTGTCTGATGTACAGAGTGACTATATTACTACCAATGTAGCTGTGTAGTGCAGTATTGTTATGCCATTGCAGGTGTTGTGGGCCATGACAGCTACTGTGTGCTGGCATGTGCCATGACTACACAGCAAACTTTGTGTATCTTAGGTGCATGATGTTAGACTGGTGATAGTGTAACAGAATGACAGGTTTATCACAGACCTGTATATTTTTCTGTTCCAGTGGTTTGAGTGGTTATTCTATGGAAACATGGTGTCAGTACAGAGACACAGGATGGCATTGGAACACAGCAGAAATATGATGTCAGCAAGATATGGCAGTATTTGTGCATGGTTCCCTAGGTGCATATGTGTAGAAGCTCATGTGTGGGACAATGGGGGCAGCCGGCATAATTATGCATTCATACTTTGTGAGAAGGTCTGCTACCCTTTATACATGTCACCTGGGTTTTCTGACCATACAAACCTCAATGGTGGCAGACATCAGTGATGCCTATATAGGACCTGGGGCTTGTCACAGGGCTGTAAAATGCATAACCATTACACAGACACAGCCCATATGGGCATGTCAGAAGTGATACTAGGGGATATATCTGTAACCACCCACAAGGACACACACACAGAGTTGGCTAGTGAGAGACTAGAACCCCTACCTATCTACTATTACACCATACAGCTCCCTGTAGTTATTTCATGCACCACATAGTTTATCTGATTTTGGATTGTCAGCTAGTACTCTTAAGGTGGATGACATCAGCAGGCCTTGTAGGGGAGGGCATTTAGAGGCCAACAGCTAGTCTTAGGCCCATACAATGCATAACCATTGCACGGCGATTGCCCATGTGGGTTGTCCATAGTGCTGCAGATCAATCCATGTACACACACACACACACACGCACACACGCACACACGCACACACACACACACACACACACACACACACACACACGCACACACACACACACACACATTAGACTGATGTGAGATTGAACCAATACCTATCTAGTAGCACACACTATAGGTTGCAGTATTGATTGCATGCGCCACTGATGATTACTTGAAAGTAGGCTGTCAGCCACTGCTGTTAAGATGGATGACATCAGCAGGCTTTGCAAAGGAGGCCAATGTAGAGGCCAACAGGTAGTCAAAGGGCCTTAAAATGTATAACCATTGCTCAGAGATAGGCATGTCTATACTGCTGCAATAGGTGATGTTTACACACCAACACACACAGAGTGTTGGCTGTTGTGAGATTAGAAACCCTACGTATTTAGTAGTGCACACTACAACTTGCAGTACTTATTGCATGCGCCACAGAGATTATTTGAAAGCTGACTGTTAGCCAGTGCTGTTAAGGTAGATGACATCAGCAGGCTTTGTAAAGGAGGCCACTGTTGAGGAAAGCAGCTAGTCACAGGGCCATAAAATAATTAACCATTGCACAGGCATAGGCCAGATGGAAATGTCTTTAATGCTGCAGGGGATATATCTGTTTACACACACACACAGACATGCAGAGAGTTGCCTGTTGTAAGAATAGAACTCCTACCTATCTAGTTGTACATACTATAGCTGCTAGTACATATTGCATGCACCACAGGCTATGTCTGTTGTATTAGTGGATGCAGCCACAATACTTGTGGCCTATGCAAACTGGCCTTGCATTACACAGCATTTGTGGCCTACAGAGTGCTTGAGCATGCTGGTGTTATTGTCTCTAGTGTCATAAGAGTGGGATACCTGTTAATACCCCTGTTATGTGTGTACAGTTTCCAGCATGTCCATGTCTGGCTGGTTGTAGTTTGGTAGGTGGACAATTGACCATGGACAATATGGTCTATCCAAGGCCTGAGTTACAACCATTGCACATTGCACCACCTGCTCACCACTGCTGGTCTACAGGGTGACATTCCACAGGCACAGGGTTCTGTGGGTGTGTGGCTTATGTCCTTTTGTGGCATTAGTGTGTTACCATCAGACAACTGTTGTGATGTGTAGGTGCAGATAACCCCAGAATTCTGCATGTAAGTGGGGACATTCGTACATCTCCACACACACACACACACACACACACACACACACACACACACACACACACACACACACACACACACACGCATATATGCACACACACACACACACACACACACACACACACACACACACACACACACACACACACACACACACACACACACACACACACACACACACACACACACACATATATATATATATATATATATATATATATATATATATATACACACACACACACACACACACACACACACATATATATATATATAAGTGCCATATACTGATAGCTAGGGTAATCATGTGTGAGGGGGATAGGGGGAGACATACATAGCTGTCTGTATGTACAGATATATTTCAACATAGCTGTTCTTTGGGCGGAAGAGGCAAGAGACATGGGCTCAAGTCAGCTAAGTGTAGGAGCATGTCTAATTTGACTGTCAGCACTTACAATATGACTCCAAGCCACACCTACCTGTACTACATTCTAGGATTTTGTGTGCTGCAGACCATTGGCTGCTGCATATGTTTCCACACTCCACCACCTCCCTGTTATTTTGTCCAAGACATTACCCGGCTGTTTGCTGAACGTAATATGTGACAAATACCTATCAACTGTACAGATTTGCATAGAATGCGTAGATATTTGCCTCATATCTTTGGTCTGTGTTACATAACATTGTGGTTTTGTGGCACATTAGTGGCAAATCATTAAAGCATGACATAAGGAAATAATGACAAATATTTGAGATTCAGACTGCAGACACTTCAGAAGATTCATTGTAATGCAAGACCTGTTAGTGTATCAACTCTTTATGTCTATAAGTGCAATATTTAACACTTGCCTCTATTTCTGGGCCTCTGTCCCACATATATTCATGCCTTTGGCCAGACTTGTTGCTGTAAGAGGTTGAGAGGTTTGATGTGACTGGGGTACATGCTGTAACATCACATACAGGGTGACAGTTTGCATACTTCTCCCTGTACATGTTTGCGCAGAATGTCCAGCCTATTGCCCCATATGTCTGCTCTGTTACTTATACAGTTGTAGTTTTCCGGTACTGTACTGTAAAATGCAGGCATTGACGTGTTGTAACTACTGAGACATTTAAGTGATGGCCTTTACATCCTGCAGCTAATCTGACCTGTTGCAACCTGCTGATATACTAGCCACCTTCTAGGTTACTCAGACCATATATAATGTCTGTCTGTAGGTTTGGCCCTCTGTCCCCCCATTTTCTCTGGCTTTGTCCAGCTGTCTTGCAGTAACAGATTCTGGCATTATGGCAGTCTGTGGGACTCCTACCGTACGAGTAACTCACATGCAAAAGTTGTACATGTTGCCAGCTTTGAACCATCAACACCGTCCCCCATGCTAATGTGCTTAGCTGAGTTAGCCACATGAGCTGCCAGACAGAGAGAAGTTTAATTCCTCACACTATCAACAGGATACAGACATACACTGACCCCTGCATTTTGTGGGTAAAATATGTGGCCAAGTTTTATGTCACAGCACTGGAAATGCGTGGTCTCCTGATATATCCTTGCAAACATACTCTGTTACTGCAGTTGTATGGGAATACAGATGTGTTGGGGGTAGGAAGCTCTGGCATTGACAGTTGTGCGTCTGTCCTATGACCCTATGACCCCACTGTTTGGCATTTCCCTTGCATAATGCAGTAGGGTTTCCAGCCATGTGGCCTAATGATTATTATGGGGCACTCAGTATTAGACAGTATATCTGTTGTCCCAAGTGGCTGTTAGATCTCTGCAAGTTGCCCAGTATCCCACTCTATTCCCTTGCATACATGCAGCAGGTCCATACATTATGCTACCATAGTCTAGTACCCCATACATTTGTTGTATAGGAGAGTGACTTACCTTGTGAATGCAGCAGTTGAGAGACCTGTGTTTCAGGGCTGACTCTGTCTGATGCACGTAGTACACTGCCAATACATGATTAGGTACAGGTTGTGTGGTGTGGCTGGCATACTTTTTACTATGTATGCAAGTCAGAGTAAGGTGTCAGTCCCTTGGACCCTAGGTTGTCAGTGCATGTGCTATGCATTGCCTCTTGGCCAAGGCCAGAGCATACTGAACCTGCCTATGTCTGCCTACAGAGACATCCTCAGGGGGTTCCTCTTCTGACTCCCCCTGTGTGTGTGACTCTGGGGACCTAGGCACTTGTGGGGGCTGTGTGTCCTTTCCCTGTGATGATTCTGTCATAGCTGTTTCCACAGGATCATATTGTGTAGCATGGCATGTACTGTGAACATCTGTGCACATTTGGCTGGAGAGTACTGCAAGGCTTCACCAGATATATCGAGGCACCGGAACTGTGGCTTGTGCAGCCCAAACACATGCTCTGTGATGTTCCTAGTTTGTGCGTGTGCCTCATAAGACATTCTTTGGTAGGTGTGTGTGCATTTCTAATGGGTGCCATCATTGATGGTTCCAGTGCATAACCAGCGTCCCCTAGTAGATGACCGTATGGGATGTCTCCCCTGGCAAACATCTGGTACAGCTGTGATGCATGCCAGATATAGGAGTCATGATAACTGCAAGGGCTGCCAGCACACACATTCATGATAATGCCTGGGGCATTACACATGACCTGGCAGTTGATGGAGTAAAACCCCTTGTGGTTAGCATAGAATTTACCCTCCTCTCTGGGCGGTGCTTTGATGTGGACATGAGTGCAGTGTATGGCATCTAGAACCTCAAGGTAGTGTGCTACATGGTAGAAGAGATGCATACTGCTGGCCCTCTCCTCAGGGGTGCAGGGTAAATAAATGTGCTCACTGGCATGTTTTTGCATGGCATCCAGGAGCTGGTGGAGTACCCTGGATGCTGATGCCTGTCAGACCCCCATCATGTCCCCAGTTGGTCTTTGAAAAGTACCTGTAGCTAGTGTCCTAAGGGTCACACATACCTTTGTTTCCACTGGGATGGGTTTCCCTCTGTTGGCTCTGGGTCTGAGTTGAGGGTGGCAGAGCTTGGTGAGTTCTTGAAGTATGCCCTGTCCATCCTGTAGTGCTCTACAATCTCCAGCTCATGTTGCCCCTGGAAGGTTACCGTGGGCCTGAACACTCTCCTCTTTCTCAGTCTAGGCCTATTGTCAGCAACAGCACTGGCCTCAGCATCTAGCACATACAGATGTAGCAGAGCTGCAGCAGCCTCTAGCATTCTGTCAGTTAAAATTCCTAAGTCTGTACTCCAGTGGTGCAGAGTATGGGGGGAAATCAGATTGTAAGGTGTATGCATACTTTATAGTGCTCTCCTGCAGATGCAGCCTGTGTGATTGGCTAACTATGATACATTCCACGTGCCAAGTACATCATTATGGGGTTGGAATGGCCCAGTTTAGGTGGAACAGGGGTCATCAGTAATTTATATATGATTGACTTTCACAGCCAATTTCTTTTCTTTTTTCTTTTTTTGACAGCGTTCCTTGCAAACACTGTGGCACTGCGAGCAAACCTGCAATGCAGGTTTAAACAATGCTCAGCAGTCAACAGACACACTCCCATGAATGGGCATGCTCAGCACAGCTCAAAATCAGCTTATATACATGCCCCAAAGCTAAACACAGCTTATCAGCACTGGACACCCCCCCTGCTCAGCTCAGTGGGACTGTAGGCAAATAGGCGCTTCTGTGCTCCAATGTGCTTAAAGACATAGAGACACACCCCTTTTTGATGTTAGCTACCTATTCTGTGGACACCAACATGGTTCTGGGGCTACATGGGTTTGATTTGCAGGCACAGATAACCATTTTTGCTATTTAGTTACCCCAGCTCATTTGCATACAGATCAATGCACACAACCGAAATACTATACTATTCCAGGACCTGCATCCTTAGAAACCACAGACATCTACCATTGTACATACTCCATGCAAGGCCCTATAATGAATTATTGTCACATATTTTATTTTTTTGTTTTTACACTTTTAAATATTTTTTTTTTGCATAACAGCATGTTTGCACACTGCTGTGCACCGCACAAACATATCGGTATTAAAAAAAAATATTTTAAATTTTGTTTCATTACTTTTTGGACACACATTGCATAGATTTGCACATATTTTGTTATTTTGAGCTTCTAATAGGGCTTTTATAACCTCTGTTCAATTTTTAATTTTATGTACATGGAATTTTTCCATGCATGCTTCTGACACCAACACGGGATCTGCACAACTGCCTATCTGCTGGCTGAATTGCTCTACACCCTAATTTGCATGCAGTTCACCTGTTTATGAGGTGATTTGCATGCCACAGACATTACCATGTTGGCATGCTGTGCATGCCCCTCAGCTCTGCTTACTGGATCGCATGGCTGCATACATCTATGTAAGGTCCGTGCCACTATGCCTACATCGAATATTAATCTATGTAGGCTTTATTGAACTTCCCCTAAAGGAAAACCCATTATAACTTTGACAATCAGGAAATTATTGATAGCTTCTGAGAAGAAATCAGCCACTGTTATTTGTGGTAGCATGTCCGTTTGAGTTTTTTGTACATAATTTCAGAATATTCTGTGTATTATATGCCAGCATGACTAGCTATGATGTTGTAAATAAGTTCTTACATGTGATTTGTAATAGGTTTGTACAGAATGTTTTAAAGAGATGAACAGTGTACTTTTACATTTCTAACTGTGCATGTTTGTGAAGAGAGTCTAAAGGCAAACTGTCTCAGATTCAGCCGATCTGCAGATGACGTAATAGGAATGTTGACAGTTGCTACATGTTACTGTCAGAAGCTGAAAGACAGGAACTTTTAGAAAACAGCTGTTGGCTGATTTTCAAAATATGAAATGAAAATAATAACTGGAATAGTTGTGTCAGTTAGGCTAGTCTATAATACAGCCTGCTGAAGACAGTTAACAGTGAGTTGTCAGTTACACTTGTTAGATATTAGTTATCAGTTGCAGTTGTTAGTTGTTCACAGATGTGCTGCACAGTGGATACCCAATAGTACTCACCTGGAAGTGTAAGCCTGTCTTTGCCCTGATGTAGTAATTTAGTTTAGATCAGGGACAGTGTTCTTTAGTCAGACAGGAAAATTATAACTAATCAGTTGGATTTCTATCCTTCAGTATTGATTTCATTTTCCTGGTGACTGAGCTCTGTTTGTTTATTGAAAGTTACTGTTTTATATTTTTAATCATTTTGCTCAATATTAAATATTTTTATTAACTTACATTGTGGCTGGTCACTCAGTGTTTTTCGTTAGTGATTTGTGAGTGCTTATACTTGCGTTGATAATTCCCAGGGCTACTCTGAAAGCTTGGCTGCCTAGATCATTTGCTACTATTTGTTTTAATATCTAGTTTCATAACTGGACACATCTTTAAAAAGGCATGATGACTCTGATTGGTGGCAGCACATGTAGAGCATGTTCCTGTTGTACTTTTAGGGGAAAATTGTGAAATATTACTCCTGTTTAAGTGACAATCTTACACTGGAGTCAGTACTGAGGATTTAAGCTCCTTAGTTAGTGACCGAGGATAGTGGGAGACGTCACAATAATGTTGGCAGTCCAGTGGGATATTATCGGAATGCCATAGGTTCAGAGTGGACAGGGACATTATAAGGGTCTTAGTGGGTATGTTTGCTCCCCCATAAGAGGAACTGGAGGAATGCAAGAACTTCCTGTTCCTGTGTGTACTGAGGTATGTATATCCCTCACTATACTTGCATGGGGACCTTCCAAAAACAGACTTGGGACACGCTGGGGATATCACAGGCTTCTGCCTTAAGAATACTGCAATAGTTCCTGGTTGTACTGTTGGCATGTGTGGATCAGTACATTTATTTCCTGGTGGAACCTCAGGATAGATTCAGCACTATGCCTTTTAAAGGGTGGCATGTTTCCCTGTGATACTTGGTGTGATGGATTGCCCCTATGTTGCAATTAGGACCTCTTCTGTTCCTTAGGGTAAGCATTGCTGCAATAGGAAGGGCTATCATTCCATAAATTGCCAGGTAGTGTGTAATGCATGGGGGTGCATCACCAAAGTCTTTGCCCAGCATCCTGGCAGTGTACGTGATTCCCATATCTGGAACTCTAGTTCACTGTACCACCTTTCCTGCATGGTAGGATATCTAGTGGTCATCTTTATGGTAAGTGGAAAAACAATTTACTTTTTATATTGTATTTAAGAAGTTATTCATGTTAAAATGTATTGCTGAATATTGATTTTTGTTTTGTTTTGTCTAACTTCCTTTTCTCTCTCTCGCTCTCTCTCTCTCTCTCTCTTTTTTTTTTTTTTTCAGGTGATGCTGGATACCCACTGGCTCTTGACACCAGTGAGAAATCCAAGCATAGCTGTAAAATGACATATACCACATTCCTGTCTCAGACCTGTTGTGCCATTGAGAGGGTCCTCGGCCTCCTGAACAGCTGTTTCAGGTGTCTGGATGAGTATAGG
>NC_056746.1:782942113-782994613 GCF_019279795.1 Protopterus annectens | reverse complement strand
CTGTTTACTGCTAAGTTGTGTGGAATGCCAGGGGAATCATCTTGAACATGTGTTCTGGCAACTCAGGTAGTTACCATAACTCTCATATTTGGCACACCTCCCATATGTATCAGATGATCACTAGGGGAGATATCCCACAGAGTCATTTACTTAGGGATGCAAGTTATGCAGTGGGACTGTGGCTGATGACGGATGTCAGAAATGCACACATAAGAACACCATAATGAGGCAGATGCTCAAACCAGAAATATCATACAGTGTGTATTATTTGGGCTGCTGAAGTCATGGTTCTTGTGCCTAGGTACATCTGGGGGAAGCCCTGTAGTGCAATCCATGTACATATACTGAAATGTTCACTGTATATGCCATGCTACACATCATCCTGAAAAAACAGCTTCAGCAGGATCAACAAGGACACATCCCACCACCAATGGCAAGGTCACCACAGCCACATGCAGGTGAGTAGTCAGAAGGGGAACCAACAGCTACTATGAGTGTAGGCAGATGTAGGAGTGCCCAATATCCCTTGCATTGGCTAAGAGATAGCACATAGCACACTCGCTCACCACCTAAAGGGCTAAAACCTTCCTCCTACACACATACATATAGTAACATTGATGCCAGGCAATACTCACAACCTTTATCTACCCATGTAATGGCTGTGTACTGCTAGTATCAGACAGAGTCAGCCCTGAACTAAAACTTTTGCACCTGCTGGATTTACAAGGTAAGTGCTGAACCTGGAGTGTATTGTGTTACTTGGTTGTGTGAGCAAGTAAAAGGTGGGTGATTTGTACAGAAATGACCTTAACATGTGACAGCAGAGACTTATATGACTTATATGTGTCCATTATTAAGGCCTCAGGCATCAAAGATTCACGCAGTTATAACTCTCAAAAGTACTGATGATCACTGCATGCCCTCAGTTTAGCACCGTACATTTGTACTGGAAAATCATTAAAGAGGGATGTTAGAAAGTAATGAGACATATTTCAGTTTCAGACTTCACAACCCTCACAAGATCATTAACAATATTGACAATGCTGTAAACTTTCTAAGACCAATATAAGTCAAAGGTATAATTACCAATTCAACATCACAAATGCAGATATACTAAGCACTAAGTCACCTATGCACCCTGAGCATCAGACATAAGGCTTATGTTCCCTGAATCCAGAAGACAGAAAACAGTGATATGGCACAGTTATCATTACTTGTACAACGTGTTGTGTTGGGGGAAAGGAAGCCTAGGCTGACACAAAAAGTCAGTGAGTGTATGTGAGTAAGAAAGAGTAGCAGGCAGACATTTGGATAAAGTAACAAATGGCCAGTGATACAAAATGAGCTTTAAGCTTCATTGTTGAACCATGTAACTGTCCTCCAGGTGGAATTGGTGTGTGAGTGCCTGCATGAACACAACCAAACTCTGTGCTAAATCTATGTCTTGGCATGTCAGACAAGTGTGAACCGTGCATGGTAGAGGTGGCAGTTCATTGTTTTTGTACCCGACCAAGAGAACTGACTCTGCCAGGAGTTGCACTGGCACATGCATGCCAGTGGTCAAATGCACTGCTGGTACCTAAATGTGACTGTCTGCTGGATGAGTTCCCTTTACGAGAACACCCAGGACCATGACCCCATGGCCTGCCATGTCTGGGTGTGGACAATTTAACCACTGATGGAGCAGTGGAAGTACTGCCACTATGGCATCATGATCGGGTATGACCATGTTAGCTAACAGCAGATGATATGGCTGACCTATTCCCACAACAATGCCATCCCTCACCCAGCAGATTTTCCATCACTGGGACCACCCATTTCAATGTGTCATTCATCCGATCCATTGAATCAGCAACATGGCGGAGGCAGTCATGCCTGTCAGCCTTTGCCACACCTACAATCCAAAACATTTCTCTGGAGGACCTATGGGAATGTGCCTGTGCTGAATGACAGCTCTAAACATATATTGAGTGGCACAGGAAGAGACACCTGGATCAAATGGAGGATGGGCAGCAGGCCTCCTCTGAGCACCCCTAACAACCCTCCTGTGTGGCACCTTGCCTACACTTTGGCTATGTCCATAGTCAACAGGCACTGAAGCTGCAGTAACCAAACTTCCCTGATTGATTGTCTCACCCTCCACCTGTCCAATATAGGAGTGCTTACTAGCATGGAGAGGCATAGGCCTACTGGCTGTGTCCAATGGAATTACAGGTGATGGCTCTACATCAACCTCAGTGTCAGAGTCAACCTCTGCAATCCTGGACTGTGCCTCTGTTTGGCCAACATCATCATCAGAGTCTGCTGATACTCTGACATCAGGTGGTAGAAGTCTCACACTTTCACTGTCAGGAACACCTGTTATAATAAGTTACAAACACAAGAACACTAGACTACTGTAGTTCAATATATGCTAACAAACTAACCATGGTATCACTATTACAGACAGTACAGCAACACACACAGCAGTCCTGAGACCAACATCACATACACTAAATATTTCTTTAAAGTGCTCATCAGTACTGACATAAAATACATGGCTTACCATGCACAGATTATACTATGCTCACTATTGTGGATGGTCCTGGAAGAAGTTAAGCAAAATGTAAGGACAAAATCATCACAATTAACAGTACCATGGGGGTAAAACTTGTTGCTGTTTATATGTCCATTATCTATACATTAAACAAGAACTTGGATGACAAGTCCAACCTAAGCCCCATGTGTAATCAATCAGAATGTGTTGTCAACTATAAAAATCTACAATGCCCACCAGTCAATTTCTTGTTAAACATAAATAATGTATTGATGTAAATATTTTACTATACAGCAGTATTTAACAATTGAGATACATAAACCTACCTGGAAGCTTCTCCTGAGACATACTTGCTGTCCCTAAAATAGTAGCACCAATGTCAAGGACATGCTGTTCTGCTTCCAGGAGCTGTCTGGATCCCTGACAGTGGACAGGAACACTTCATTTGTTGTTAGTTGTGACTCTGTAGTAGGCCCCCCAGTACCCATCCAATCATGGGCCACTACAGCTGCTCTCCTCCATGCAGATAAGTTCATGTCAGTGCCCCTGTGGCATATCTGATCATATGTCCTCCTGTGGTCACCTACTGCATTCACATCTGCATCTATCTGCTGCCAAACTTGCATTCTGCCTGACATATCTCCATGTCCCCTCTCAAGCAGAAAGGCATCATGTTGCCTAACAGCTTCCATAATGACCTGATTCTCAGGGTCACTGAAAGGTAGATTTTGGGAATTGAGACACCTGAGACCATAGTCCTAGGTGTCTTAAAAGACAACAGAAGGATAATACACATAAGTATCACATAACTAAAAATACATGTTCCTGGATAAAACAGAAAAGGTAGCATTTCAGTATTACCCACTAGAGAAACATAAAACAGTCTAGACATCTGGAATATGAACAGCAGGAATTGTGTGGTTGTAACATATTATATTCACATATAAAGCAAGGCTGGATGCAAAACAAGGGAGAGTAACAATAGAAACATATCTTGTTTGTGCCAAAACAGATATGCAACTTTGCTCCCCCACCCAAAAAAAAAGAACAAGCAAATAACACATTTTGCTAAGGAACTATTTTGAAATGCTAAAAGAGCTACCAAATGAACTGCCCCTGAAACATGTGTGCAGATTTAATACAGAACATTCCATTTTAAGCTAGTACCAATCATGTATACCTGTGAAATACCCTGAAAAACATGCCCATGCCATCAGTACACTTCTAAGTAATGAATACAGATAACAATAGCATTTGCTATTTAATATATTAGATAAATGTGAAACAGATTCTTCTTAAATGACATTTCACCATCTGCAGTACATAGATGAAGAATGCAAACATACCTTCTTAAGTTCAGTATTCTGTGCAGATATATCCCAAAGTAATAGCCTCTTCAGTGTTCTCCACATAAACAAGTCTCCCCGCCTTCAGGTTCTGTAGCTACACTGTTGCCTTTTTATGGTGTAGATTCAAGACTGTTAGCACAATTGATATACAAATGAGGCATGATCTCATTAGAATTGCTGAATTCCAAATGCTTGGCTCCATGTTACAGATGTAAACATAGTGCAGGCACTCCCTCAGTGTTTGTTGCTAATGGATTGCAACTGTGAATTATTACTGGTAGGGAGAAGGAAAACACAACAGCAGTGCAGACTGCCTTACCTCCAGTGGGTGTGTCAGATTAGATTTACAAAGTGTATATAAACAATTTTATCAAGGTTGGAAATGTAAGTAAGCAGCACATAATTCGCAGGTTCTGTTAATTAACATCCAACCTCCCCTTCATTTGTTGACAATTGTATATTATTGCCATTTAATATCCTCACACATTTTAACTCATTCACTCCAATGGAGCTCAGGAAGTTTGCACTGTACATTCCAATGGGTGGAGTCTAAGCCTTTTGACAGAATCAAATTATGTCCTTACATTTCAAACAAATGTTCATATCTCTGGAAGCATAGGAATTATGAAATAAGTATAAATAGCAAACCCTTCAGCACAAACTATTTTTTATAGTGGTAGTATTCTTTAGGTAGTAGGACTTAAATCAAATTTTATAAGTCACACTAAACACAGTAACTATTACATTTATAATATTTTGTAAACAACTTAGAATTTCCCAGCAACCACTCAAGTTACACACATACTGTCAGCAATATTTTTTTCATCTAGCTGAGAGCTTTCATATGAGGTTAAGGAGTGCTGTCTGCATTACTAGGTTGTTGAGATATTTAGAAAAATATGAAAATTATATTTATATGAATTAATATAATAAAAAACAACAGTTAACATCTATTTACCTGCACTAGACAGAGGTCAAATATTAATGCAGTTGAGTTTGCCATTGTGTAAGTTTTAAGATGAAATATTTTACAACCTTGTACAAAGCATGGTTTTCGAATTATTGAAGCAAATATGAACAAACAATATTTGATGCCTAGAGGCGTTAGTATGAGTTAAATGTAGATGCACCAGGAGGCGTCACTCAGATGTAATGAGTTAAGGCCAATGATATAGAATGCCTTACAGATTGCATGTCTCAGATTACTGGTCAGATAAGACAAGAATGAGCAAGAAACAGAGAGGTAAGACAGAACTGCATTTTTGCAAGTAATAGTCATAAATGGTTGTGTAATCATTCAGTGCACTACATCCAAAATTTATACATGTACAAATAAGTGTTATGTGGTTTCTAAGTACTGTAGATGATGTTGCAGTTGGTTGTATGCAGAATGATTTCAGTTCCTTGCTGCAAAGCTGTTTGTGTGGCAAAGAGGGATAAGGCACCCTTACTGTGTACTGAAGGTTCATTGGAGTGAGAGTTAAAATCCAGACCTATGTAGAAATCTTTCATGTGTACTACCAAACATTTTGTAGTGTTTATATAACAGATTGCTTTTCTTCATTTCTACTTCTTTTCCCTTTTATTTTATTTTTTATTTGGGGCCAGTGTTTGCATGGTGTGCAGCTTATCACAAACAAGGGAAATAGAGAAAATGAATGTCAGGTTTGGCTGTGGTTATCTCATCTGCACAACACTTAGTGCACAAGCATGCACTAGTGGCCCACACAGGAAGCAGACAGAACACCTAAAGAACAACTGCAGACAGGGCATCTGTAAAAGTGCAAAGGTAAAAAAGAATACATTGTTGCAATTTTTGTTTTCCATTACTCAACTGTTATCAAGGCTCCCCAACAGCTGCAGTTATCGGAGACCTAAAGACAGAATGCAAGCAGTCAATAATTGAAAAAAGATGCATTCAATTAATTCTGTTGGGCACCACACAAACATGCTAAGTGACACTGCATGGAAATTAACGCAGAGAACTTAAAAATGAGAAGGAATTTATGGAAATGTCATGTCACTAGTCCTGTGGCAGCGGGTATAAGTGTAGGGCTGATGTACAGATTGTTCTGGGTTCTAGTACAGGGTGTGCAATGTATTTTTACTGTTGTGACAGTACAGTTTCTAGCAATGAACTGTAAAACAGACAAATGTTATTTGAAAATTCTTGTGGAAACAGGTGTAAGTGCATGACTGCCCTACACATGGTCCTAGGTTCTAATACAAGACATTCCAGACATTTTTACTGTTGTTTAATTTCCCATTACATTTATTCACTTACAACACTTTAGATGGTGAAGCTGATATGAATTATATGTATTAGGGATAAGGCATCCTTAATGTGTTATCAGATGTATGACTGAGGGTATACTGCCTACTATATTTCTGTAAGTATAATTCTGCTATCTAGACTTGGATAGCCTTCACAATTAAATAAGACACATACACAACTGTATCTATATTCAAGAACCTTGGCAGGTCACACACATACATGTGTAACACCTCACACTGTCAGCTGTATCTATGAATGATTCCTGACTATATCTGAGGAGCACTTCTTCTGTGACAAAGATAGAAAATGAACGCTGTGGAAGAAAATATTTTATCCCTTATGTCTAGGTTTAAATCCCATACATTAAAAATCATTTTTATCCCTGTATAAAGCCAAAAACAAATGTCTCGGGTCATGACATTTATGCCCCCAATGCATGTCTGCAAACTTAACTCACCTAACAGTTACCTTCTAACCTTCAATTGATATTCCCAAGCTACATCACCAGACACCCCTCAAACTAAAGGTAAATGTCAGATTAACCTTCCTATTTCAAATATTTATGTCATCCTTGCTTGGCACAGCTGCACTCTGCCTAACATTGCTCAAACATGGTTGTCATCATTGCTCGGGTTTGTGCACTACCAGTAAACATGATAACTGGAATTGGCGGGAAAGCATTAGATGCCATTGCTCTAGTTTGGGTGTTACACATGTCTGGAGTTAATGGGGAAACTGACCAGTTTGGCGCACAGATATGGGGGTGTCCAGGAGTCCAGGATACTTACTGAACTCCTGGTAAAGTGCCACAGACAAAGGATTCTGCAGGGGTACTATTCTGTCTCCCAGTACAAGTCTGAGGCATGGAGTAGTTTGACTCGGGCTGTATCTAGTGCTACAAGCATCCCTTGCATTGGAGAGCAGTGTATGCATCATTTTAAAGACCTACACAGGTGCAAAAGGGACACCTTCAACTGTCGGTTGACTTAATTTGAGTTTGTGGACATCCTACAGCTGTGTAAATATGACAATAAGAGAGCATATGTAATACTTAGAAAGCTAAATATAGGCAAGACTGGTATGCATAATGCTCTTCTGTTCTTTTATTCTTTCCCCAGCTAATGTTGACATAGAGTTTAACTGAAGTGTTCATGCTACTCAAATGGAAAGACTGAGGGAAGCAAGGGGTATGCATGTAGCACAAGAAAAGTATTATTGTAGCTTTAAAAGTTAAAGATAGCTTTTTGTACAGTTGTAGCAAATTGAGCATGCATATCCTAAATGTAAAAGCAACTATGCATGCATTAGTCTGTAGAACAAATCAACTTTAGGAGTCAAATATAAGACTGTAGTCAGAGATTCTGGATTCAAATACCACAAGTCACAACTATACAGTACTGCATTTCTTTCATAAACTCATAAATGCCCTGCTGTTAACAGCAACCTGTGTAATTGGAACATGCATATGTGCAATATATGCACATTTCAAGGATTATTTTCAGCAATCTATAGGTATAGTGTGTATTTCTTAGGATGTATACTTAAATGTAATACTTCAGATAAAATAGCTGTATAACTGTGTTAATGCATTGTATATCACATATGATGGTACTAATTTTCTCTCTTTCACCCAACCCTTATCTCTCTTTTTTTATTTTCTATCATGTGCAGTCAGAATGTCTCCATATCATCCATGTGTACCAAATCACTAAATGCTACACAGCACAGTGAGATAGGCCAGCCCCAGTGGATCAGCCTGCCTCTACTCCACTGGCTCCAGCACCGATTCCCAGCACATCTGGGACCCAACCTAACAACACTGTTTCTGTTGCCCTTGCACTACCTACAACCTCAGGTAGTACTGCCCCAGCAGCTGGTATAGTGGTACCCTCCGGGAGTAGTGGTGGATGGGGGGATTTCACCACCTGCTGGGAGATGCCAGGGTTGGTACATAGGGTCATGTACTGCACCATTGGTGTATACCTATGCCAGATGGAGATTCTGCTGTCTCTCATGGTATGTAGGAGGAGAAGACATTAAGCACTATAGCCACCACTTGAGTAAGGGGACAGTGATGACAGGTCAGTGGATGACTATATCCATGTTTGATGGGCGTAAACATGTGTTGTCCACTCCCTCACACCAATCATGGTGTCCCCCAACCTTTTGTGTCCCTCACCATCTGTCTTGTTTGTTTGCATTTGCTTCTTCACCTACCCAACTTACCTGACCCAGAAATACCTATGTCCCTTACCCAGCATTCCTCTCTTACTGAATTAGTAAAAACAAAATGAAAACTCCAGCAAAGCTAGAACTTCCACTGAGTGACCTCCCAAACCTCTTGTATCAGAGGCACATGGGATATATGCAAATTATCCTTAGGAACATCAGGTATTTCAGCTAATTGGCAATTTTGAATGTCCATGTCTTGTTTCATCATTTTACTGGACAATTTTAGGCCAATAAAGCCAAACCCTACTAGCTGTGGATATGAATATTTCAGCCTTGTTATGAAATCGTCAGTACAGCACAAACAAAGTGTTTGACTAAGCATTAGAAACACAGAGCTGTTATATACAACAGATGTCCATTATCATTAGGGTCAATGCAGAAATATCCCAAACAACAAACTAAAACAATACGTAAGACGGTCACTGAAAAACCAATCAGTAAAAACAAAATGAAAACTCCAGCAAAGCTAGAACTTCCACTGAGTGACCTCCCAAACCTCTTGTATCAGAGGCACATGGGATATATGCAAATGATCCTTATGAACATCAGGTGGGTCAGCTAATTGGCAATTCTGAATGTCCATGACTTGTTTCATCATTTTACTGGACAATTTCAGGTCAATAAAGCCAAACCCCACCAGCTGTGGATATGCATATTTTGGCCTTGGTATGACCTCATCAGCACAGCACAAGCAGAGCATTTGACTAAGCATTAGAAATACAGGCCTGTTATACCCAACTGATGCCCACTATCATTAGGGTCACTGCAAAAATATCCCAAACAACAAACTAAAACAATAAGTAAGAAGGTCACTAAAAAAAATCAGTAAAAACAAAATTAAAACTCCAGCAAAGCTAGAACTTCCACTGAGTGACCTCCCAAACCTCTTGTATCAGAGGCACATCCAAAACTAATGGGGTTTGGCTTTATTGGTCTGAAATTGTCCAATAAAAGGGCAAAACAAGTCATGGACATTCAGAATTGCCAAATAGCTGAAGCACCTGATGTTCATAAGGATCATTTGCATATATCCCATGTGCCTCTGATACAAGAGGTTTGGGAGGTCACACAGTGGACATTCTAGCTTTTCTGGAGTTTTCATTTTGTTTTTACTTATTGTTTTTTTTAGTGACTGTCTTACTTATTGTTTTAGTTTGTTGTTTGGGATAGTTTTGCAGTGACTTTAATGATAATGGACATCAGTTGGGTATAACAAGCCTGTGTTTCTAATGGGTAGTCAAACACTCTGCTTGAGCTGTGCTGATGAGGTTATAACAAGGTCAAATTATGCACATTCACAGCTAGTGGGGTTTGGCTTTATTAGCCTGAAATTGTCCAGTAAAATGATGAAACAAGTCATGGACATTCAGAATTGCCAATTAGCTGAAACACCTGATGTTCATAAGGATCATTTGCATATATCCCATGTGCCTCTGATACAAGAGGTTTGGGAGGTCACTCAGTAGAAGTTCTAGCTTTGCAGGAGTTTTCATTTTTTTTTTACTGATTGGTTTTTCAGTGACCTTATTACTTATTGTTTCTCTTACTGAATTAAAAAAAATGGGCACATGTCCCACAGAAAAATATCATTGTACACATAGCTCTCCATTTCACACATGTGTCATCTTCACACACTTGATTCAGTCTAATTGGCTATGCAATATAATTATGTTGTTGTCACCCCACTCTATGGCGGTGACAGTCCAAATTCAACTACAGTAATATTCTGCACCTGTTATCAGTTTTTACTGTTGAAGAAATGGATAGATATGTTCTTTCTTATCTTCCTCCTGTATGTTCCTGTATTGCTTTCTCTTTTTTTCTTCCACCTCTTGCTCCCCATTTCACCACTTTTCTATCTATCCCATTTTAACACCTATAATTTGGTCAAAAAATAGAATCACTCACAACACACATAGGTATCAGAATAAGCACTGGATCCCTTCACTTTTTGGCCTGTATGTTTGCTCAGAGTTTGGCATTGCACACCAATACCAAGTGATGGTAAGCAGCTTTACAATGCTGCAGTTACCTTTGTGCAATGCCCCTTAAACACTCTGTACTGTCCCAACACACAGCAACATATGTGCTATAAAGAATTCATGTCAACGCATTATCATTGTTTATTGAAAAATATTATATACACCTGGATCATACCTCTCAACTGTACAGATTTCTGCAGAATGTTGAGATTTTTGCCTTATATGTTTGGTCCATTTTTCATAAAATTGTGGTTTTCTGGCAAATTAGTGGTGAATCATTAAAGATTGAAGTTAGAAAATAATGACAGGCATTTGAATTTCAAACTTCATACCCTTCAGAAAATCCATGCTAATGTGAAACCTGTTATTCTGTCAACCTTCTAAGTTTGTAAGAGCAATATTTAAAAATTGTCCTTATTTTATGGCCTTTGTCCCACTTTTATTCATGGCTTTGACCAGATTTCTTGCTCTAAGAGATTGAGAAGTATGACCTGGATTCAAACCCGGTATCATCTGCGCTGAAAAATAAACGTATATTAATGCATTTATACCTGCTACCACATATTCAGCTAAGAAGCAAGTGTCTCATAGACTCAGTACTAACTCTCAGACTTTTAGCAATGCAGCTCACATTTGTGCACTGCTTAATTATGGGCAAACAGGGAAAGTAATGGAAATGCGTATCTTGAATGCACACTTTACCAACTGTCATGCAAACCTGCTGCTCACTGCTGCGCTATGTAAAGTAAATATTAACATGTATTAGTGCTGTTTACTGTCCATTTACTCATTATCCAATGAATGTACATGTGGAAACATAACAAACTGAAAGCCCTATCTAACAATATGTCACTTATTTATAATACTGCCAGGTGTTGCCTTCCCCCATGCACTGCAACCCTGGTGTCTTAGCACTTTTCCACACATACATCAACTACACTACATAAATTAATATCAAATGTTGTGTGATATGTAATGCACGCCCATCTGGTAACATGCAGAACTAGAACTATCTTCACAGTTGAACATGCCTACACATCCATCAACTGACCCTGGGAACTATTAACCCATAAACCTAACTAGCCTTATCTGCAAGGCTATAGAAATAATCATGATAAGGATATAGGTGACCTTCAACACTCTTGACCTGACCCATTTTGGTTTTGTAAAATTTAGATCTTGCTTATTAAACCTAGTGGACTTCTTTGATAATGTCCCTAAAGTCCTGGATGAGGTAAAACAGGATATACCACCTATGTTGGTTTAGCCAAGGCCCTTGAGACAATCCCCATTCAGGTGTCATAGAAAAATCTCCCATCTGTTGATTAACCCATACATTACTAGATGGGTAGCCAACTGGCTCACTGACAGAATACACACTGTCAAAGTAAAGGTGTCTTTCTCCATCAGTAGACCAGTTATCAGTGGAGTGCCACAAGGATCTGTGCTGGGCCCTCTACTGTTTGGAAATTATTTCTCTGAAGTCCAGATGAAGGTAGATGGCCTGTGACTTACCAAGTTTGCAGATGACTGTCAACTGGGCACAATAATCTAGAGTCCCCCATGATGTTAACATATTACACAGAGAGCTTACACAGACAAATGATCAGTGCCAAACTCACGGACTGAAACTTAATGCACAAAAAATCCTCATTGTCCCCTTTGGTAAAGAAATAGCACTGCTAATTATGATATACATGGCACCCCTCTAAGCTCAAACTCGCTGGTGTGAGACTTGGGAACACAGGTTGATAGCAATCTAAACTTCAATCAGTATGTGTCCATAGTGGCAAGACACACATTCTACATTGCACACCTCATAAATAAGGGCATCGCATCTAAGACCAGGGAGGTCATAGCTCCGCTGTACTTGACCCTTATCAGACCACTAATTGGGTACAATGCTTCCTTCTGTATGTAACTCACAAGACACCTGCAGCAACTGGACAAAACACATAGGTTTCTGAGCAGGAGAATCCAGGGCTTGCAAAACATGACATACATGGAAAAATTGAAAGACCTGTCACTCTACTCAGTATCATACAGATTGGTGAGAGGCAATCTATGCCTGGCCTACAGAGCAGGCTCAGACCCTGCCCTAATGGAAATTGTGGATATCCGCAAATGAAATGGGACAAGAATAGCTTGCCCCAGGGATTTCAACCTAGTCTGTGACATAAACAGAACATGCTGGAGAGACATATATATATCTCCCAGCTATTGCTGCTCCTCCGTAATAGGCTCCCACTGCATGTGAAGCATTGGTCCTTAAGAACCCTATTAAACTGCAACCTTGACAACTGGATGTGTGATTGTAAATTCACCCCTCGGGTGGCACTTATGTCTCTCATGGACAGGGGTAGTCAGTGCTGATCACAAAATCAATCTGCTAACAACAACCAACTAAATATGCTCAATAAGGGACCATGGGTTTTTACATGGCTAAGCTTGTAAAGGCCCTAGGGCAATTAGCCAAGTAACTTCCTATGAACCTATGAAGCTATGAACCTATGCAAGCCTCCCAACATCTTCTCTCCAACATGCACTGCTGATGTCAACCACTATAGGTTGTCCTGCAGCCTTTTAAAAGTCAGACTTGTGCTGTTGTGCTTGCATAAAGTACTGAGCTCTGTAGTCTGTGTACTTAGATAAGTAGGTGTTCTGTTCTCACTGTAGTCAACTGGGGTGTGTGTGTATGTGCATGTATGTGTGCGTGTGTGTGTGTGTGTGTGTGTGTGTGTGTGTGTGTGTGTGTGTATTGCTTGACATTACAGAGAGCATTTTACAGCAGCATGTGGCATGTGGGACACCATTATTACCATATTCTCCTCGCCAGAAACTGCTGATGTTGACAGCTATAAAGTGTTGCCTGAGATAATCCAAGTTAGACCCGATGAAGAGTGAAAAAATCTACCAAACTAACTCAGTAAAATAATAAATAAATGTCCAGAGAAAAACACACAAAACACTTTAATAAAAATCTTCCAGTAAGTGCTTTCGTATCAAACATTAACACAAGACTTTTTCAGGCTGAAAAATATATAACACTTCACTTTTAAATTAACACAAGGGTCACATGACACATGGCTTAATGTTTTAACCCCTTACGCTTTACATACATAATAACATCTTCCTGGTTATTTAAACCCAGGGGATAACAGGTATTTAACCTCACTTGCCATATATATTCCAACCATCCTAATTCTTCTTCTGCATTGAACAATACTTCTGCATTTTTAATAGCATCTAACACCACAAATTTAAAATCAGTTTTACATACTCCATTATTATAATGCTTGCTTAGTGCATTTCTATTATCATTTATGGAAACAACATATTTATGCTCATAAATCCTCTTATATAACTCATACGATGTCCTGCCTATATAAAATACCATGCGAGAAACACAGAAAGCAAGCTAAACAACAAATTTTGACTTGCAAGAATAAATACTATTTATACTCACTTTGTAATTATTTATAATCACACCTGAACTCTCAGTGTATAAAAAGTTACACATATTACAATTAAAACACTTTATCATGTCCCTTTTTTCACTTTTTATCTTGGGCATATTTAATTTGGCCTGAAAATAATTCTTAAAACGTTTTGCCCTTCACTGTGTGTATGCAGCATGTTCACCAATAACATTTAAAATCTCCATGTTTCCCCCCCAAAATCTTCCAGTTATTGTTTATGATATTTTTATAGCTCCACAATCAACAATATTGACAACAGTCATCATAATGGCTTTGTCCTGACTGCTTTTTATTGGATTTCTATTTTTAGCATCCTGCTCTTGCTGCATGTGTCTGGTGAAGTACATGCAAAAGAGAGCATTATACTCTATTAGTGTTCTGATGAGGTCTGAGTACAGTGTTGTAATATAATCCTCAGATTTTAATACAATGGTGTGACTTAGGATGTGCACAACATATTGTAGGCTTTTAATGCCAGCTTGGAGACTTGGTGGCCAACATTCAGATTGCTATGTATGTGTGTTCCCTGTGCTTGTATCACTGGGTTTCAGCATAGCGGAACTGTTGTCAGTGCTGTAATTAGCAGGGAATTCTAGTTTGCAGAAAGACAAAATAAAGACACATTTTTGCATTTATTTGTATACTGTGTGGCTTTGTCAGCAATCATTTGTCTGTGTTAGCCCCTCCTGTGGCATGTTATCAAACGCTGTAAGCTAAAGACTGTATACTTTAGCATGAACTGTCGAGAAGTAGATTCCAAACAGTAAAGGGCCAAGCAAAGATCCCTGGGGTACATCAATGGTGACAGCTCTACTGATAAAGGTTGATTCACCAATTTTCACAGTATATGTTCTGTCAGTGAGCCAGTTGGTTACCCATCTAGTGATGTAAGGGTTAATCACCAGCTGGGAGAGTTTCTCAATGACACCTGCATGGGGAATTGTGTCCAAAGCCTAGGTCAGATCAGGATAGCCAATATGCACTGTCTTACCTTTAACCAAGCCTATCACACTGAATCAATGGGCTGTGACAACATCACAGATCACCTATCACGTGACTCAGCACATACACCTTCCTGACATGGCTGAATACACACTTCAACACACCCTCTACACAGACTATGCTCCTGTAAAAGGGTGTACATCAACATGCATCCATGTTAGTTGGGGGGACAGCACCCAATGTATGCATGCATAGACACATCCTGACTCTCCTTATCTGTGAGGTAGACCAACATGTCATCATGGACCTTTTACTAAATGGACATTAGTAATATCCCAGCTGTGTGCAAAAGATCTGTGTGGGTTGTTAATGCTATATCCTGTCTGTTATATCTGTTAGATGTCCTCAAAGAGGTCTTTGATGGCATGCAGATAAACAGCTCTATCATCTTTTTGAACTTGACAAGCCTAAGGTATTTGACATAAATCCACACCAAGGTATTCACTCAGCTCTGTCAGATGTGGCCATAAACACCTATATCACCAAGTGGGGAGAATGCTGTATCACATATGTGGCATCAAAATATGCTGAAATATGTGAAGTGAACTATATCTCAGATCCAGTGATCAGGTCTGTACATCAGGGCTAGGCCCTTTTCTGTCCATTATTTAAGTCACAGATATCACAAATGGCATACACATCCTGTGTTCAAACAGCTGTTTGAAGGACTACAGATTGTGGGCAATCATTGACTCCAGCTGTGATAGTATAAGACAGTATCAACACACACTAATGATTGCTGCCACAGCCATGACAACACCTGAAATTACATGAAATAATGGGGGGATTTGTTACATCAGGAAAACAAATGCACAACTCAAGTATAATGTAGACATCACA
The DNA here is from genome assembly GCF_019279795.1 of Protopterus annectens. Classification (NCBI taxonomy): domain Eukaryota; kingdom Metazoa; phylum Chordata; order Ceratodontiformes; family Protopteridae; genus Protopterus; species Protopterus annectens. The sequence goes on along the minus strand of NC_056746.1, from coordinate 782,978,918 downwards.
CCCCATAATCAGACCAATAGGCATGTGACCTGTGTCCTGGTGTAGATAGTATGTGGAACGTCCACTATCATGTAGCCACAGTGCTGACTACTGCCTTGTATGTAACACAACTACTGAGTATGTGATGGACTTCCACATCACAGGCCATAATACCTCCATAGTTCTCAGCCTTCATCACACTAATAACTGAGTACAATGCACCCTTGTTCATGTTCCTCACATCTTCCAGTGATATATAACTGAAGTGTACCACCTTTGCCACAGTGAGCTGTCAAACATCTTATTGATCATAAAAATAGTCACCATGTAACGCTGTTGCCTATAGCCACGAGAACGTAGTCCACACAGCTCAAAGCTCAAGGAGAATACACAATAATCCCAAACGAAAATTAAATTGTCAATTGTAGAAAAGTTGTAAAAAATTGTAGTAAAGAGTCCATACGCTATTCAGCTCAACTGGTACACTCTTTTATTGTAGAAATAACAACAGACAGTAAGCGCTTTCACCTTTCGGCTTCTTCAGACTTTATAAACAGCACAACTGAATTTTTGTTTAAATAGCCCTCCAAAGCTTACAATTGGTCAGGAGTTTAATTAGCTTTTAAAGCGCTCACTACAAACTAAAATTGATACATATATATAAAAAATATATAAAAAATGTACTTAAAACTTTCATTCATTAGTTATATGAATTTGGGTATAGAATATATCAAGGAATATATAAGTTCACACTCAGACACCTTGAGCAGTAGAATTGATTTGCTCACATTATATTTAGAAATTATTTTGACCAACAATGTATTCATTTTTGGAGAAAACATTTATCTGCAGAAGGATGGGCGCTATGTGGGCAATATGTGCCAATAGCTTTCAAATGATCTTCTTGCCGTGGGGGAGGATTAAGTACCTGTATAACACACTTTACTTTGTTTTACAAGTATGTAGGGATGGTAGATAGTCTTTTGTATGGTTAGGCGACATTGAGACTCTAAAGAGTTTTGTAACCTACATGGATAATTCAACCGAGTTTTTGAAGTTTACCATGAACTATTCAGACAGTAAGATCTCGTACCTGGATGTTGAGGTATGTAGATTGGGGAATGGAGCTTTGAATACTTCTATTCATAGGAAGTTATGTTATAGGAACACACTACTCCATAGGAACAGCATGCATCCCCAGCACATATTTCACAACATATTGAAAGGACAGTTCATGAGAGCGTCCAGATTTAATCCACTAGAGGATAGTTACATGAAAGAAGTAGAACAAATGAAGAGCAGGTTTATTATAAGAGGCTACGAGGTTGAAACAATAGACAAGGTCATTAAAGAGGTACATGACCTGAGAGCTACTAGAGCAAGACCTTACTTTTCTGAACAGACAGATGCATTGACTAATAATGCAACAAGGGAAGGAACAGAGACCAGGGCTTCCCTGTTTTATACTAGGGACACAAAATATTATGACTAGGAATTGGAATATTCTACTGTCTGATAGTGAGATATCGAAGGTGGTGGGACCTGACCCTAAAATAGTGTTTAAGAATAAACCTAATCTCAAAAGACTTTTGTGTAAACCCAGAGATTTTAGGAGGCCCATTAGTATGGATAGGAACACTACACCTTGTGGGAGATGCAATCACTGTAGATATATCAATGAAGAGTTAATGTTTGCACCCTGTTACAATACCTTTACTTCCATACAGATACCAACTGCGATAGTAAGCATGTGGTTTATTTGGCTAAATGTTTGGTCTGTCCTGCATTTTATATTGGGAAGACGAATAGAGCCCTTAAAGAGCACAATTATCATATTCGATTAGGGTCCGAGTTCAACGCCCTGGCTAAGCACTGTAAAGAGATAGGACCTGAACACACCTTTAAGTTCTGTATTATACAGAAGTTATATGAGGGGAATAGAGGGGGTGATATGGTCAACAGGACACTAGAATGTGAGAGTAGGTGGATTGTCAGGTGCAGGGCAGATGAACCCCCGGGCCTGAATGATAAGGTACACATTAAACCATTCTTAAAAAATAGGAGGATATATAGACCCAAATAAACTTTGCATAACCTTGAAAGGTGTCTTCCCACAACTAAATGCTATTGTGCTTATGAATAAATTTCTATGCCTATGGGTCAAGTCATTTATGTTTTCTTTTATCAACTTGTAATATGTTTACTAAGAAAATTTGATATTTTCTTATTAGTGTTGTAACCCAATGTGTTTTTAAAAAGTTTTTAAATCAATATATAACTAATGAATGAAAGTTTTATGTACATTTTTAAAAGCTAATTAAACTCCTGACCAATTTGTGCTGTTTATAAAGTCTGTGTCTGTTGTTATTTCTTTATTATATTTCAACGCTATCTTATTGATCATACCTAGGTACTCATTTTGTGGCATAAACATTACTGTCTGTTACTGAGGAAATCCCAGCAAGTTGTTACACCAGATGCATGTGTGATATGTGTTCTGATGATGCACACAGTACATACATAGCTGTTTGACAACATTAATGGCATGGGTAACATTTGTGACAGTGTGGATTGTGCTATATATATATATATATATATATATATATATATATATATATATATATATATATGTGTGTGTGTGTGTGTGTGTGTGTGTGTCATGCAAAATGTGGATTGTACTATATATATATATATATATATATATATATATATATATATATATATATATATATATATGCCATGCACACCAATCAATTAGAAGTGGATAAGCACGTTTAACTGATTTTTTAGGAGGGTATAAAAAGATGAATGAATTATTTTAGGAAAAGCTATGTCCCAGATAAGGAGCAGGGACAAAACCAGTAGGCAGAGATGAAGTCTTTTAGTAATGGTTTGAAAAGACGAAGGTGTGAGACAGACCTGATTGATACAGGAATTTTATTCCAAGTTGTAGCTACATTATTGGAATAGTGACTAACCCCAGCAACCCTTTGTGGTTTGTAGATGGTAAGCAGTTGTTTATCATTTGACCCAAGGGGATGGTTTGGTAGATAGAATTGGAGTAAGGGGCTAATTTTGGGCAGGCAAATGGGGTATAGATGATTTTGTGGGTTAAGTTGAGGTAGGTATAAGCTAGGCACTGAGGAAATTTGGGCAAGTTATGTGTCTTTAGTGCTAAGCAGTGATGGGTCTGGTAAGGTTTTTTGCAAGCTGTTTTGGCAACTTTGTTGTAACATTGTTCAAATGTATAACTATCTGAGGCTTATGGGTTGATCATGATAGGGGGTCCGTATAGAAGAGAGGGTATAAGTTAACTGGTAACTAGAGTTACCTTGGCAGAGTTTATAAGGAATTTCTTTACTCTATGCAGAGTACCTAGTTTTTAATAGGTTTTCTTGATGCAGTTCTGGATACATAAATCAAACTTAAGATTGTCATTGATTGTCATGCCAGGTAGTTTTGTATATGAGTTAACTTTAATCATGGCATTATTTAAGGAAGAATATTTAAAGTTTTTTTTCATGGAAATGGGATTTTGGAAAAAAGACAAGTAGTTTAGTTTTTTTTGGAATTTAGTTGTAGGTAATTATCCTGTAGCCAATTTTCAACAGAGTTAATGGCTTTTCAATGATTCTCTGAAGATGTATGAGGTTATCTGAAGTGCATATTAGGGTAGAATTTCAAATGTATTGTATGAGGGAAGCTTGCTGAGAGACTTTATGTAGATTATTAGTGAAGCTATTGAAAAGTAGAGGGCCGAGAATGGACCCCTGTGGCATGGTAGTACTGACAAGAAGGAAAGGAGAAAAGATGGAGAGCCATTTAACAGACTGATATCTTTCAAATAGTTGTTACACCATAGTAGAGTAAACTCTCAGTTAACCAGCACCCATTGGGATTGGTAGATGCTGGATAACTGTAGTTTCTGAATGCTTGAGAGTTACTATTAAAATAGGCCTGACTAATACTGTACCCTATACTATTTGTTTGGTTTGACTTGTTCTTAGATTGGGGAGAAAGTGAATTTATTCCTATCTTCCCTTTTAAAACTCTAAAACTTTAAAAAACATAAGGTATTTCTGCGCGGGGGGGGGGATTAACACATGAAAATTGCACTGTATTTCTTCAATTTTTTTTTCTGGTTGCTTGAGAGTTCTGGTTGCTTGAGTTCCGGTTAACTGAGAGTTTACTGTAGTATGGATTGTGATAGCCCTAAGGAAGACAGTTGACAGAGTTTTTGGTGAGAGACACGATCAATCAAGGAATACAGAAGAAATAAGTTTGCCTTTGCATCTGGTGTTGTATAAACTATGCATTGTGGAGGTCAACAACTTTTCATGAATGATTTATTCAAGTAGTTGTTTCTGAATACACTTCTCCAGAAGTTTTGACAAAGGACATAGTATGTCAATAGGTCTGAAAGTGGTTGTTTCAGATGACTTTCCTCTTAAACGAAGGGAGATAATGAAGAATTTTTTTCCATAGAGAAGGAATGTTTGATTCATTAATAGATCTATTAATTAGGACAGACACAGGATAAGTTATGGAACTGGCAGCTAGTTTGAGGGATTCAGTCGGGAGACTATCTGCTGAAGGAGAACAGGGCTTCAGTTTAAGTAGTATCAATTTGATGAAGAGGTCTGGATGGGTTTTAGGGTGAAACAGGGTGTGTTTTCTGTCTGAGGAGAGGGCATGTCAGGATTGTTAGGTGGAAAATCTTAGTAGGGGCTTTATGATTTCTATAAAATGTGTGTTAAACTGAACAGTTATTTCAAATGGACTGTTTCTTAGGGCAAGATTAGAAGTGGTGGTTAGTGGTTGTATCATTTCATAACTGCATACATTTACAAGTCCAGATACACTTTTCAGTAGTGACCCTGACCTACAGGAAGTGCAATGTATCTGGTGATCACATTAATGCAATGTATTTTACAGCTATGCAGGCATAACTCATATCTGCAATCTATTTACACTTACAAGTTATGCCTGCACAATACATTACACTGTAACACACTTTCCCAGTGGAATAGCAGACAACAAATACACCTGCATGAGTGCCTGGGCTGTAGGGCAGGCAATGCACATCATGATGTACCTTGCCTGCACACTCAGTTGATGTCTTGCTTAGTATTTTTCTTTGTGTTTCAACGCTTCCCCACTCAACACTGACCATATCAACAGCTGTTTTAGCAATACAAGTAAAGCATTATGGGATCAGAGATTTGAAACAAGACTCTGTGGCATGAAGGGCACAAGTATACATGGACTGAAAGACACACCAGATTAGACAATGAAGAATGTGTCAGCTTTCCCTTGGGCTACTGATAATGCTGTGTTGCTTTTTAAGCAGTCCATGCAAGTGAATGGTTACCTTTGAGAGATTTGGGATGCAATGGTTAAATGTTTTCCACCAAGGGCAGACCTTTGCTTAATCATGATACATGCATTCCACCAGGGTAAATACAGCTACTGTGGTACTTTGGAGGGTGAACATAAGGCTGTTCAGGTATAAAACATCAGATGGTATTGATGCATCCATTAGATACCCTCCGTATCTTTAAAGGGTCTACTATGTCTTACCGGAATGCAAACTTTTTAAACAAACATGCTTAAAAATTTCAAAACTGGTCATTCAGTCAAATATACAAACATTTTATAACACGTACTAATCATCATGAGTTTTCATGTAGATAACACTATGATAAAGTAACTCAAACATTCTGAGAACAAGGCCGGTATTCGTAATTATTGTGTGAATACTTTACTGATATCTGCTCTGTCCTGAAGTGCGCATAGCTAGACCATGACTCATACAGGCCATTTACATTAAGGCATGATGGCTGCAAATAAACCTAAGCAAATTAACTCATAATGAAATGTAAATAAGAAATTTTGCAAGACAACATATTCTAATAAAGTTTTCTTTCATCCACTTATGATCCATAGTCACATTTCTGCGCTGTCTGCAGATTCATTGCAAAAAGCAGAGTTGCACTTATTCTGTCAACTTTGCAATCCACGTAAATGCTTGCTGACCCTGTAAAATTATTTCAGTTGTCCTTTCTCTGCCTTGATCCCTTGTTTTGTATCATTATTGCCTATTGCCACACTCATAAACACACACACACACACACACACACACACACACACACACACACACACACACACACACACACACACACACACACACACACACACACATCAAACAGCACAATTATGAAACCATGTCTGCCATCTCACAAAAACGTTATGTGGCACAGTCCTCATGATGGTATACACGTACAGAGTCCAGCCATGTAAAATTGTGCTGAAGTAATGTTTGTACTAATATAAATACATTCACAATAGCAGAAAAAGCAGTTTGTTAACAAATCTGTCCTTTCCTTAGCCCCTACCACTTTCTTGGAATCATAATACCTTCAGTTCTCATTAATCAATGACACAGGAATCTACCAGCAAAGACATATGCAGAGCCAAAAAATATCCTTGTCACATCAGTATGTCTCTTCCACTCTGTAATCAAACAACAGCAGCAATAAGAATGTCACGGCTATCCATCTGGATAATAAAAAAAATACTTCAAAACACTGAAAAGACCAAATGTATTATGTTCATAACCAAACTCAAGGTTGCCAAGGTCCCCAACAAATGGCATATATTTCCTCAATAACCTGAATACCTTGACACCACAAAGCAGTTTTGCTACCTAGGAATTTGGTTAGTTTAACATCTTAGCTTTCAACACCATGCACAAGTGCATAAAGGAAAAATCAACTCACAACTATTCTGGACAAATAAAATTTCCCTCTTTCTTTCACCTGAAAGATAGTAAAAGGGTACTTCTTTCACAGCTTGAGTATGGGCTGCCCCAGTGGTAGTAGCATCCATGAAAAACCTAATTTCCTTACATACTTCTGCCAATAACATCTGCAGATTTATTACACTCTCAGTTAAGACATGACATCACTACCAAATTCCAGTCAAAGTCGACTGATTGTCCATCTTTCATAAGATAAAACCTTTGCTAGGTTCCCTACTCTTCAAACTAATCAACCTCCAGTCCTTCCCTTTATTTGGCTGCCATTTATTTCACTGTATCTCAGACCACAACCAAAGATCCCTTCCTCCTAATATAAACCTTCTACAAAAAAACTAAACAAATTAAAGCTATGCTGCTCAGACCACAGCTCCTCCAGCCTAGGAACCCTTCCAACCTCTCTTAAAGAATATTCTCCATTTAAAGTATTCAGAAAGGAACTGAAACATTTCCTCTTTGAAGACTCCTATTGCACCCATTACACAATGGTAATAATTACCTAATTGGCACCCTTCCATTTCATCTCAGTCACATATGTACACCAATTCATCACACCAAAATTGGAAACCCATATCGCTACATGGAATGTTTGAACCAGCCACCATATCAGCCAGAAAGAAATCGCTGCCAAGGAATTCATGAAATACAAATTCTCGATCGCTGCAGTGTCAGAGTAATAACTCACTGGATCTCAAACATTGACTGTCAAACCACCTACAGCTGATGAAACAATGATGCTGTACCACTCTAGCAGCAAGAAGTGAGAAGCTGGCATTGGGTTTATGGTGGATAGCCAGGCTGCAAGAAGCATAATCGCTTTTCAACCAATACCAGATCAGCTGCCAGCACTCACCGTCAATGGTAACATCAAGACCCACATTCCATCCATCTATGCACCAACCGAGACAAGTCCAGACCTAGCCAAGGATAACTTCTACAACCAGCTCCAATACACACTCAATTTGATCCCACAGACCGAGATGATCATCTTAGCGGGAGACTTAAACTCCCACATTGGTGAGGACAGGTCCTGTTGGGAAGGAACGATGGGTAGATGTGGCCTTGGAAATATGAATGATAATGGCTTGCACCTTGTGTCCTTTGCTGCATCAAATGATCTTTTTGTGTGAAACAGATATTTTCAGCATCCCCAGAAACACCAGCTTACATGGCGAAACCCATCAGTTGAGAACCCGGCCATATTAGACTACATCCTGGTCAACTCTTGCTTCCGATCATTGCTCAAGGATATCCATGCTATGTGAGGACCTGATTGTGGCTCTGATCATTACCTCATCCATGCCATGGTATAGCCTTACAGTATGCAAAGTGCAAGTCACCTCCACCAGCCAGGCTATACTGGAAGCAACTGATGGCCCCCACCTGCAAACAGGAATTCCAGATTGCACTGTCAAACTGGTTTGCAGCATTGTCCCAAATGGAGGACATGGATGAGGCAGAAAAGCAGATATCAAACTCCATCATGGAATGTGCCATATTGCTATGCCCATCCATCCTCCATCAGACACAGCCATGGATATCTGATGAGTGCCTGGATCTCATAGCCCAACAAAAGTAGGTGAAGCTGGTCAACTATGAATGATACCAGCAGTTCATTTGAGAAGTTTTACAGAGGCTGAAAGCAGAAAGGGAAGTGTACTGGAGCCAGGTTACAGCTGACCTTGAGGAGGCAGCATCCAGACATGAGTATTGCGCCCTGTACAGCACCCTCAAACGAATGAGTGGGAAAACCAGAACCATCACTGACAACATCAAAAACGTGGCTTAGACATTTGTGATCTCACTTTGTAAATGCCTGAAATGCTGGAGGAAATTCTTTCAAGTACTTTATAACCATGACCCACCTCATGGACCAATAGTTGATCCACCACAAATCAATCTCCCCGAGGACCCAATGACTGATGCAAAGCCAGCATTCAAAGAGGTGAAATCAGCTATCAGAAAACTTGAGAAATGGCAAGGTACCAGGAGTAGATCAGGTCACTGTGGAAGCAATCAAGGCTGGAGGTGATATCCTGCTCCATCGACTCCATGTACTGATCAAACTGCTATGAGTTATGGATCAGATACCATTTACATGGAAAAAGACCATCATCGTACCCATCCACAAGAAGGGGGACAACAGGGAATGCAAGAACTACCATGGCATCAGTCTGCTCTCCATCACCAGCCTTTAGTCTTTATGAAGATCAAATGATCCAGGCTCATGACACACCACATGCATACCAGCAAGGAAGAACAGGCCAGATTCAGACCAAACAGAGTATCCTGTGATCAAATCTAATGGAGGAAAGAATCTGGTGTGGACAATGTACAGTTATTGTCTTTATCAATTTCAAGTCAGTATTTGACTATATCCGCTGGCCTGCCCTGTGGAAGATGTTGGAGACCAAGCATGTGCCAAAGAAAATCATCAGACTTCTACAAACATTGTACAATGGTTCATCCAGCCAGGTGCACATTTGGAACAAACTGTCTGAAGAGCTTACCATCCAGACTGGAGTCTGTCAAGGGGATATGTTCTCTTCACTGCTGTTCAACATAGTGGTGGACATCATCATGAGGAGAGTATTTGAGGGCAGAAGCATAGTCCAGTATGATGAAGCCCATTCTGTGACTTGACCTGATGTTTGCTGATGACAGCTCCATTTTCACATACAGTGATGTTGAGGTCACAGATATTCTCTATGACATTGCCCACATCCCCCAATCATATGGATTATGGAAATATGTGGACAAGACCAAAGTGATGGCAATTGATGGGTCACAAGCCACTGTCCACCTTGGGAGAGTTCAGATAGAACAAACACAAGAATTCAAGTATCTGAGTTTGCTGATCCAGCAGAAGAAGGTGGCATCAACTGCTGAAGTCCATAGCAGAATTGGAGAATCCACCACAGCATTGCCTCACACAAATGGTGTCTATGGAAGAGGACAAACATCTCTATCACCACCAAGATTCACCTTTTCTGGGCTCTTGCCTATTCTACTTTATGGATCAGAAACATGGATCCTCCTCAAGCCAGATCTGAACAAGCTTGAGGTTTTCCAAATGCAATGCCTGCACCAAATCTTGGCAATCTCGCTTTGTGACTGCATTAGAAATGAGAGCATTGGGACCAGATGTGATCAGCAGCCAATGATCAGTGAACAGATCCGGAACAGGAGGCTGTGCTAGTCTGGACATATGTGCAGGATGAACACCTGCTGCTTGCCATACAGACTATTATGGAGAGAGTGCTCCGCAAACTGGAAATTTCACAAATCTGCACCAAAGAAGACATGGGCTAAACAGGTTGAAGAAGCTGGCAACTCAATGTACAGGAGGCCAGAAATATTACCATGGACTGAACAGCATGGAAAAGTGTCATTATGAAAGTCCGGAATCCAGGGCACCCACAGCAGCATACCAACTACAGTGTCAACCACCTGCACCAACCTCCAGCTAGGGACAAAAGAAGAAAGATGAATGTTTGGATATACACATCCACTTTAAACTAACACCCAGCTGTATATATGATGTACATAGGCACAACTATTTAATCCCACACTATGTATATACTTTTCCATGCTGGGATCTCTTTGCCTCTCAGCTTACTCTCCTGGTGACAGTTTGTCATTTCCTTAACTATATTTACTGACTGAGGCTGGATATGTATTACATGTCTGCTGGTTCTCTATATCTTTCTTGTTAATTTTAAGCTCCAGCGCCGAACCTTTAAACAGTTCAACAAGACCAATGTTCTAACACATTTAATAGATTTAAATAAATAAATAATACTTAGATCTCTTTATTAGCCCCTTCTACTTCAAATGTCAGACATTGTTTTCCTCACGAATGAGACATTTGTGACAAATTTACTGTTCTGAATGCTTGTGTCCATTGGTTAAACACTTAAAATGTTTACAGTATTGAACAATCTTCCACTTTTTCAAGTTTCATACAATTTGTAGATGCTTGCTATTTGTGTCCAGCTGTACACCAGTTGTATGGAGCATGCACAGTGTTGCTGTTTTTGTCCATGTTTTTATAATGTGCAGACATACCTTTTCTTTTGTTTGCATTTGTTCATCTGTTAGCAATTGTTTTAAAATGATTAAAATATATAAATATATGTATATATATATATATATATATATATATATATATATATATATAAAATTATTTGCATGTTTTGCAATCTAAGCCATATAACAAATACAGCAAAAGCTCTTTGTGCAAGTGGGATAGTACAAGTATATATAGTATTACTACTCAGTATTTGGAGATTACCTCTTCTGGTAAGCATGTAGATAGAATAGCAGTTGCCATGTTTTAATACACAATAATTTGAAGTAGTGTGAACAAGAAAGCTAAAACAGATGTAGATGATATTCTTCTGACATACAAGGACAAAAAACGAGCCAAGCCACACCAGGACCAAGATAGACCAGTTTAATACACAAAATTTAGCACTTTAATCATGGTATATCCAAAGACTTCCTCAGAATTATATTACCACAATACTTTACATAATTTAAATATCCCTCCCAATAGTCATGTGACTTAAATGAACCAGTTAAAAATGTTTAAAGAAACATCTTTCAAAAATTATTTAAATACAATAAGAATGCAGTTTTAGAACACTAGAAATGGACATGCTTTCATTCAACCCAGGGAAAACACATGCATTTAATTTGATTTGCCACTTCAATTCTTTGAGGTCTAATATATCATTCCAGGCCCCCCCCCCCACCTGACATCTCTCAAACCATGATCAGTTGCTATAAACCCAAATTCATGGTTGGCATTTTCTAAAATATGTTTTGACAAAGCATTGTTTTTGTTACCTTTCCTAATATCCAAGATGTTTTTATAAGCATGCTCCCTGAATTCCTCTGTGTCTTCCCAACATAAAAACAGTTACAATATTTACACAAAGCAAGATAAACAATGTCTTTAGTGTTACAGTTACAATAAAAGTGTAGATGGATAACCATCCCATTCACATAAACCTTATTAAGTTCAATAAGATATCGACAGTAATTACAAAAAACACACTTGTGGGTGCCTTTCCTTCTAGCCGAAAGAAAATTGTTGCTGTCATGACTAGCAGCTTCCATTTTCTTCAAACATCTTCCCCATCTATAAACCATCCTCACACCATTTCCATATATCCCTTTCAGCTCATTATAAACTGAAAAAATGTGCAAATACATATTCAAAATCTTATAAATGTGTGGACACTCAGGTGTGAAAGTAGTAATAAAAGATAGACTGTGTTGGTTTTCCAACACTGTGTTCATCCCAGTAGTGGATACAACTGTACTGTTACCCCGAGCAAATAAAAGTGGGGTATAAAACCCCCTAGCTCTTTTTGCATTAAATCAAAATAAACCGCCTCCACTAGGGCTCTAGGGTAACCTCTAGATAAAAACATGTCAATAAGAGCATCAGCTTCACTAATAAAAGTAGCATCCTCAGAGGTCATCCTAGTAAGGCGAACAAATTGAGCCTTTACTAAACCCCTCTTTTGATGTGCAGGGTTACAGCTGTCAAAATGCGGGTAACAGCTCAAAAAAGTGGGTTTTCTATGAATTTTACTTACAAATCTCTTGTTGATAGTGTTCTTAAAAAGATGAACATCCAAATAGGTAATGTCAGTTTTACTGGTCTGATTTATATAGTCAATAAAATATTGTAGTTCAACATCAACAGGAAAAGAAAGAAAGAAAGTTTGAACTAGATCGTCTTGATTACTGCAATGGTTTGGCTTACCCCAAACCTCCTGTTAGTCTTGTTTCATCTAAGGAAACTCCTCCTGCTTCTATCGGGTGGATGACAATGACGCTGGACTGGCCCCTTCAGGCCCAGATACCCCCAGATGATCGGAGAGGATCAAGAATCACTAAAATTACCAGCAGAATTCCTTGTGGGGGAAATCCAACCAGAATGGGACCCATTTGCATCAGTATTGAAAGAAAACCAACCAGAATTAACTTTTTCATCTACCGATGAGAGAAATGTGATGGACTCTGTTTTGTTAAACACTTGATGTGTGGATATTATCAGAAACTTTAAAGGTAAATTTAATATTTTTTATTACATGTTACAACTTTGAACCGGCTATGGTCGATTTATTGTGCAAAGGTTTTCATTTTGTTCCAACTATGCACAGTAAAATTGATGAACTTATCATTGACTTAAAGTTATTCCTGGGTAAATTGAATTTTAAACTTTTATTCAAAGAAAATGATTGTTTCAAAGTTGGATGATAAACTTAGAAGGGGTAGTGTGTTTAACCCTTCTTTAGCCTTGCCTTTATTAGTCTTTGAGAAAAATTGTGATTTTGATTTTAAGGTTTTGTTGTCTAAAGTTAACACTAAGGCTAAAAGCAACCTTTCTGTGGTGGAAAATGAGCTTCTGAAACAACTTTGTACCAACAAGTCAATTCAGGTTATGAAGCCCGACAAGAGATGGGGTTGTAATTATGAATGTGGTTGACTACCTCAACAAAATGTTTGCACATTTAAGTGACAATGATTTTTATGAAGAGACTTCACTGAATATGGTCAATATTGCTTATTCTAGAATTGATAGGATACTGCAGAACATGTTGGACCAAGGCCAGATGGACCATGCTATTTGGTCATTGTTGGTTGCAAAATTTCCAGTTATACCCTCTATATTTGGACTGCCCAAGATCCATAAAGATTTGAGGGACCTCCCTTAAGACCCATTGTGAATGCCTCTAGATCTAAAACACATTCTTTAGCAAGGTATCTGGATGTGAAATTAAAAAAAAATGTTATGGGGGGGGGGTATTCTCACATCTGTAAAGATTCTTGGGACTTTTTAAGTAAAGTATCTCAGATTAGTTATGAAGACAAGTTGATTTTCTGTACTATTGACATTGTCAGCTTGTTTAATGTAATCCCTCATGATGTAGAGCTTGAATGGTTCCATGATGTTTTGATGGAAAAGGGTATTTTTTGCAACAATGACATCAACATCTTGGACCAGATGATGGAGCTTGTTTTGAAAAATAATTTTGTGTTTATAGATGCTCACTACTATCTTCAAAGGAAAGGTGTTACAATGGGGGCTGCATGTGCCCCCATTTTTGCAAACATTGTCATGCTAGTTTGGGAGAGCAAGTTTATTTTAAATTCTTTTGGACACTCCCCCCCTGGGAGTTTTATATGAGATTCCTTGATGACATTATTATTTTTTGGAAGGAATCTGAGGTTAAACTACAATATTTTATTGCCTATATGAATCAGACCACTACCTTTCTTAATCTTACTGCCACCTGGAGTAAAACTGACATTACCTGTTTTGATGTTCATCTTTTTAAGGACACTGTCAACAAGAGATTTATAAGTAAAATTCATAGAAAACCCACTTTTTACGAACTGTTACCTGCATTTTGACAGCTGTTACCCTGCACATCAAAATAGGGGTTTAGTAAAGGCTCAATTTGTTCGCCTTACTAGGATGACCTCTGAGGATGCTACTTTTATTAGTGAAGCTGATGCTCTTATTGACATGTTTTTTATCTAGAGGTTACCCTAGAGCACTAGTGGAGGCAGTTGATTTTTTCTACAATTCACAGAGAGTGATAATATTGATAGTTTTATTTATATGTTTGAAAGACTATGTAAACAGTATAATGTTGACCAAGGGCTCTGGGTACAGTTCCTGACCCCCTGACTCCATGGTAAAGCTGTAACTGCTGTTTCTAAACTGTCTGATACTGATTGCTTGAATTATAATACGGTTAAACATTGTTTATAAGAGTGTTTTAAGTTAACACCTGAAGCTTATAGAAAAAGTTTTGTGAGCATAGATTTAAGGCAGATGAAAGTGTGTGGGAATATATTGCTCAGTTAAGGACTTATTTTCATAGGTGGGTGAGTAGATGTCAGGTCACCACTTTTGAAGGGCTGGCAGACCTTTGGTGAGGAAACAAGCCCTTAGCACTTTGCCTGAGGACATGAGAATCTGGTTGGCAGATAGGGAATGCAATACCACAGAAGAGTTGGGAAAGAAAAGACCTGTACCTAGCAAGCAGGGCATCACCATACAGGAAAGGGAAGCCCAGTGCTACACATGGGTTTAAGGAATCCCATGGTGGGCAGCCTAACCACCTCAAGAGAGTCTGCCAGTAAAAGGGGAAGCCACTAGTTCGCATACATGGCCAGGATCAAGGGTTACATGTTTTAAATGTAACCAGTGGGGCCATGTAGCATACATATGTCTATGGAGGCAAGGTAGGGAACAAAAGGTAGGGAGCCAGCAAGTGGGAATGCCAGAATGCCAGTGGTCAGTTGTCTGTGACAACAAGTCTACCAAACTACCACAAGGGGTTATATCCTATTTTAATAGATTGGAAACCGGCCACTATTAAGAGAAACACATCCTCTGACCTAACCTTTGTGAAGCCTGCAATGGCTAAAGAGGAGCACTACTTACTTGGGCAGTCTACTCCAATGAGAACTTTAGGAGGGACACCATTCCAAATACCTTTGTCTAGGGTTCACCTTGACTGGGAGGGTAGAAAAGGAAGCAAGCGAGTAGGTGTGTTTGATGATATCCTTGCAGATTTCTTGAAAGGGAATACTTTTGATAATGCAGTACCTTGTGTGCATGCAGTTACATGCAGTTAGGCTTGGAGACAGGGATTGTGTCTGGTAGCCTAGTTGGGACCCAGACAGACCACACATTTGAAGCCAGGACTAGTGAGGTGGCTAATTCAGGGAAGGAGCTACCCTGTAGCAATGAGTTTAATGTTGAGCTACAGCTGATGGTGGGTACTGATGTTCCCTTGAACAGAGTGACTGCAAGGGCAGAGGTGAGTAGTAGTACCCAGGCTGACAAGTGAGGCACTGCTGTCAGAGGATACCAGACCTCCTGTAGAAGGGGAGCTGGGAAGGATTACAAAAAGAGAGTTAAGACAGGGGCAGCTCTCAGACCCTATATTACAAGACATGAGAGAGGAAGCCAGGGAGGTGCCTGATTCTCAAGGAAAAGGGGAATCTGTATACTGGGACAAAGTATATAACATATGCATGTTACCTATCCATGTAACCCCGTACGAATTGCAGAAGGAGTCATTACTGGGCACATTGCGGGTGCTGCAAAGAGCACTTTTGTCTGACATCAAAGATTGAAACAATAATAATTTCATGAACTTTAATCATACTTTGACTTAGGAATGGGGTCCATTCCCATCATAGTATTAGAAACCCAAAAGAGTTGGAGAAATAAAAAAGGGACAAAGGGTTACAGTACAGAGAGTGGATCCCTGAGGGATGGTTAGAGTGTGTGGTTATACAGCAGTTAGTAATGCCCAGAACCTGTCATCTGGCACTTCTAGCCATAACCCATGTCATTCTCTTTCCAGGTCATATGGGCATAAATTGTACCAAGAGACTTAGTATGCAGAACTTTTATTGGCCTGAGATTTTCAAGCATGTAGCAGAGTAATGCAGGACCTGTGAGCAGTGCTAAAAATAGGCAAGGCAGGAGACAAGGTCAACGCTCCTTTAATGCCTTTGCCTGTGATTGTAGAGCCATTTCAGAGGGTAGCTATGAATGTTGTGGGGCCTTTGAGTAGCCCAGGTTCCGCAGGAAAGAACTATATCCTAGAGGTAGTAGTTTATGCTACCAGATACCCTGAGAAGGTGGCTCTACCCTCCATTGAGGCTGAAAAGGTGGCAAATGGTTTGTTAGAGGTTTTCAGCAAGGTAGGTCTCGCAAAAGAAATACTGACTGACAGAGGTGCTAATTTCATGTCTGATCTGCTGGCTTGTCTGTGGGAGTACTGTGGGGTAAAGCCCCTAAAGACCACCCTTACCATCCCCAGATTAATAGTCTGGTGCAGAGGTTAAACCCTGCACTGAAGACCATGCTACAGGCATTTGCAGACCAGTCTAAGAGGGAGTGGGACAAATATTTGTCCCACCTGTTGCTTGCTTACAGAGAGGTGCCACAGGAATCCACAGGTTTTTCACCCTTTGAGTTGCTGTATGGGCATAGGGTGAGAGGACCTCTAGATATGATTTGTGATGAGTGGGAAGGTGAGTGTGAATCTCACAAGGAGTCTGTTGTGACATATATCCTTAATCTCAGGACAAAGCTCAGTGAACTCATGGGCTTGGCCCAGGAGAACCTGACGAAGCCCAACAGCAGAAAAAGGTCTGTTATGACAGGAATGCTCGAGCTAGAGAGTATGCTGTGGGGCAGCAGGTTATGGTTCTCATTCCTGTCAGATACAACAAGCTGCAGGCAGGTTGGGAAGGACCCTTCAAAGTGGTAAGGAAAGTTAGTGATGTTAACTACATGGTAGAACTGCTAGGCTGGAGGCAAGGGCACAAACTGTACCATGCTAACATGATGAAACCTTACCATGAAAGGGAGGCCCTTGTGCTTTGTATTTGCAGTAGAAGGCAGGAGGAGTCTGAGGGGGATCTGTGGCTACAGGGGAGCCAGCCAGAAAAATCCTCAGTTACTATGGTGGAGGCTAGGGTTGCAGACATATAATAGGACAGTGCAGCACTGTACTGGGGTCAGCAATCCAAAGGCAACTGGAATCTCAAGACAAGGAATCGGGTAATGCATTCCTAGATAGGCACAGTCTTCTCAAGCAACATTTCTCAAGATTCACTTGAAAAACTAGCTTGAGTCTTCGAAAGGGGGGAAATAAGTGTGGCAAAGGGAAATACTGACAGTACAGCTAGCTGGAATTTTATAAATACTTTTATGACATTAGTACATATCAAAATGAATTATATAAGATGTTTGTGTTACAAATGTATTAGAACTGTATGTTGTGTGTATATCAAGCTGCTTGTACAGACATGTGTGTGTTGAAAAGGTATTTGTAAAATGCTTGTGTTTAAAATGGATCCACAGTGTGCCCTATTGTAACTATTTAAATGTATATATTTTAACAGTGGAAACTGGAATACAGGAGATTAACTGTAGTCCAGCAAACCTCAGAAAAATAACTGAAATTAAATTACTTTATGGCTAGGCCATAAAAGATGGTATCTTTCAGTTTTCAGTGCAGCAAGAAACACAATGTCTGTACTAGGAAACTTTCTGTATTTTCTTTAGGGTGAACTAATTACTAGTCTTGAAAGCATGAAAGAATGCAATTGTTTTATGACTTCCAGCATCTGCCAGAAATTTGATGAGAAGCCCTTGTCTGTATATTTTTAATGGTAGATGCTAAATACTGCCAGCTTCGTCAATGATTGTTTGGGCGTGGGGATTAGAAGTCAGATGACAATAAGTGATGTCATTCTGCAAGCTATTCCAGCAGTAGTACTTGAGATATTATTTTGAGAAGTCTCTTAGTGAGACAGAGCATTCTACATTCTGTCTTGGACCTGACAACAACTAGAAGATCCATTCACCACATCTGCCTTTTTCATTTAGTAAGCTACTAGAGTATAGTAATTTTCTTAGATTCTGTCTGAAATATAGTAAAACTTAGTTTAGATATTTTTCTTTAGTTATTTGAGACTCTCCTGCAATGTTGTTTTAAATATTGCCTGTGGTTTTGAACTATGATATCGCTATGAATATATATTTAGTATTGTCTTGTTCTTTTATTATTTATTATTAAATATATTTATTCCTTTTACTGTGGCTGATTTGTGCTGAGATATTTAAGTTTTAAGAGTACTTGCATGTTTATTTGGTGATACTGTGTGGGTCACTTGTAATACCCTTGCTCTTGGTCAAACTACCATTTGTATTAATATTGATATTACACAGTAAGTTTGGATACTGTTTGTTAAGGGCCTTAAAGAATCTGATAAGGAGTTGACTGGTGACAGTGGAAACTACATTATAGTCTAGGCAGAAGGGGGTAAAGCTTATAAACCTGTGCCAGCCTTTACAGGTATGTGTGTGTGTGCAAATCAAACCTCAAAGTGTATGTATGTAAGCTACTTGGGCAGGGACACAAAGCACTGGTTAGACACAGAGGGTAGGGGGAGGTCTTGCCTTGGTTACTCGGCTGAGATCTCAACAATATAGATGTGTGAGTGGGGAGTTTTTCTGGGGTATGGGAGAAAGAGTGAAAAACCAGAGCTGGACTGACTGTGGTCTCTGTATGCTCTTAAGGGAAATTGCACTTGATGCAGAGAGCTGCATCTGGAAATACTGTGTGTGTATTTGTCATCCTGTGAGTGAACGTACCCCACTGTTGCTAGTGATTAGGATTGAGGATCCTTGATTACTGGTCCAGTGGTGGGTCATTACACATGACCTACAGAAAAAAACAATCTCATTTCATGCGTTTCTATAACCCTTAATTTTCAAACAAATACAAACGAGAGTGCCAAAACCAAAACCTGATATCCTGTACAACAGTTTTTGCTTCTAACTTATTACCCAACCTTATGTCAGCACCCTGCATTTGTGGACTTAATCAATCTTTTATTGAATGCAACTCATAGCCAGATGTAGCACAACGCTTCCTAACCAGCTGCCGTGGTTCCTGTGCTAGGTGGTGGTGGTGTACCACTGCTGCCAGCACCATCATTTGTGCCATCACTAAAGTTTTCTTTATGAGTTACTGATGCACATCATGGCCGCTAACTAAGTTCCATGACTGAATCAGTAAGTGTCGGAGCTATGTTTCTGGTCCTCTTCATTGCTAAGAATGGGTAAGTCAGAGTCTGATCCAGTCAAGCACAAGCTTAGATATAAACTTAACTCAGATTCACAATTCTACAAGTTAATGAACAGATCCCCCTGCATGTGCTACCTTGCTGCTGTTTGGCAGCCATTAAAAATATCCATAATATGCACCCATAATATGCACAAGCCTCAGAACCTTTTTGTTTTCATTTCCTCATTATGATTTTAGCATGCTGTTGACTTGTACTGCAATCACACATGCAGATAAATGACAATTTTTTTTATTAACCTTTATGTTTTGGTATGCAGCAGACCTGGCTGAGACATTTATTTGTCCTCTTTGTTTTCTGTCATCAAACTTACAGCTGCACAGGCACTTGATTTTACAACATTTGCTTTCAGTCCACTGAAAGGTATCATTTGCTACCAACTGACATTTCTCTTGACCCACAGTTTTTTGCTTTAAAAATTGTTGTGTAAATGGATGTAGAAACTAGTCCAATTTGGAAAAATTATTTGTTTTTTTTACTGGTCAAACAGTGCAAAGGATTTTAAAATACTTTTATACCTTCAGTTAAAGGCTTTATTCAACAAACAAGAGCAACTGCTTTGTACCAGTCTGTATTCAGTTTGATGACTTTATACCTTTGCAAAAAAAGAGCAGTAAAAGTATTGTGATTCTGGAAAAAACAGCATATGATGATCATGATCTAGTAAGGAGACCAAAGAAATCATAATAGGAAAAGACTGCAAATAAAGGAAAGGAAGTAGATTTAATAAATGCATGCACGTCATACTACTCAACCTGTTTGTACAAGAAATATAGACAAAGCCAAAATGTTTTGGGGAGGACAAAAGCCCAAAATTAGAGAGATTTTAAATACTGGTCTTACAAACTTGGAAAGTAGACAGAAAAACAGATTTTTATAAGTGTGCATTTTTTTGTAGAAGCTGAAGTCTCAAACTCAAACTTATGTCATTATTTAGTGATTTCAATCCTCAATAATTTGCCATAAATCCATAAATTTTATGAGGAACAGATCAACAATAAGAGGCACAAATCTGGGCATTCTGTGAAAATCTGGACAGTAGAGGGGTTGCACATCTTTAGTGGTAGACTGCAATATCTGAAGCAAATTTGATGGTGTTTGAATGATCATAAAATTAACTACAGCGACATGAATTTTATGCATTAAGTTGTGATTTTCTTTTCTGTTAATAAGTACTTTAAGAGTTTTGACTTGTGTGCATTTTATCATACAGACTTGCATTTTCTTCTAGAATATATTGCATGTGGACAAAATAAATCATTCTTAAGATATATAAGTCATGAGTATTTAAGGGAAAAGAGAAAAGGAGATGATTAGTTATTGAAGGATGACCCTGCTTAGTGTTGATAATCATTTATTAGAATAAAAGGTACACAAATAAAAAACAGAGTTGCCCCAGACAAAGATGTGCAGGTGAATTTATTATAATATCTACTGTATACATAGAGTACAATTTGTCCCACTCAGATGTAAATCCATATTTATTTATTAAATATTAACACATGCAAATATAACTGTGGTATGACCCAGATAAAGTATAACCTGAAGTAAGCAATGATGGCTTAAACAAAAATTACTATTAGGCATTACTTATCAACAAGGCATGTATTCAATGAAAATAATGAAACTGTTATTTATATATATATATATATATATATATATATATATATATATATATATATATATATATATATATGTGTGTGTGTGTGTGTGTATGTGTGTGTTCACCTAAAAACCCAAGCCAGAGATTCTAGATAAGTTATGAAAGAATCTGCAAAAATGAGGTTGGGGTCTTATATCTGGAAAAATCTGAATGCCCATTAACATAAAATGAGATATTACAAACCCTGTGACCTTTATAAACACTTTGGACCTACTGACAAACAAAACAGCAAAGCGGAAAAGTGAAAATGTAAACCACTCACAGAAAAACATAAAATGCATCTGATATTGTTAATTCACAGTGGTGCAGCTGAAAGTGTTGTTGTCTCATAGCCAGAGGTTCCCTGGTTTGACCTTTGTCAGTGGAGTTTGCAGCACACTCCCACATTCCAAAGACATGGAGTAGGTGGATTTGACACTCTAAATTGGCCATAGGTGTGAGGGTGTGGAAGAATTACTCTGGCAGGGCTAGCCACCTATGGTGCCAAATATTGGCTCTAGATGATTACCACTGTTGAAGTCACACCCCTACATTATGTGCAAAAAAAGGGTTGTGGATGGACATGGACATATATATATATATATATATATATATATATATATATATATATATATATACACACACACACATATATATATATATATACATACATATATATCTATATCTATCTATCTATCTATCTATCTATCTATCTATCTATCTATCTATCTATATATATATATATATATATATATATATATATATGCCTGTCAGTTGATTCCCATTTTAGTGAATACACTTCATTTTATCCTGTTAATCTAAATGTATTATTGATGGGTATATATCTAGAACATAAGACTCACACAACAATATAGGTAGGAGAATGTCCCTTTACACATGTTTTGCACTCTCAGGCAGTAGTGTAGCTAGGGTGGGTGAAGGGGGCAGGCTCCATGAATGACAAGTTTTAGGGGGTGTGATCATGATCCCAATCGCTCTTCAGTGCATAAATGCCTGTATTACATTATTTGCTGTAGCACTCACTGTGTGACATAAACTGTAAACTAGATTTTTTTTTCAGAAAGATCATGTAACACTATGAGTAGGATTGCTTTCTTTTGCCTACAATGTTGGGTGGGAGGTTAGCATAATAGTTAAGGTGTTTACCTTCCAGACACAAGGTGCAGGGTTTAATTCTCCCATGAGGTAATTGGCTAAGCTTAAAATGCCTGACAAGGGCAGTTAACCTAGTACTAATCTATAAACCTATGTGTGATATTAACATTTTTAAAGATGTAGGTGTGTGGGGTATATATGGGAGCTTGCCTTCTACATTAGATTCAGTGGAGAATGAATTAAAGTAGGAATTAAATTGTATTTGTTAATTTGCTTAGTTTGACTGTAATAAAATAACCTCTAATGAACTGTCTCAAATGTATGTGTATACATACACACACACACACACACACACACACACACACACACACACACACACACACACACACACACACATATATATGTGTGTGTAGAGAGAGAGATATATGCATGTTTGTGTGTGTGTGTGTGTGTGTGTGTGTGTGTGTGTGTGTGTGTGTGTGTGTGTGTGTGTGTGTGTGCGCGCGTGCGTTGTGTGTCGGTATGCGTACAAGTATGTATGTATGTATAAATGACTCTCAGTCTCTCAATGTATTAGCTGTAACATTTGATATAATCTGTTTTTACATTAAGAACAAAATACAGTTACTTTGAAAAATGTGAACACCGATTTTAAATAAAGAGATTTGGCCAAGTAAAAGGATACAGATATGATGGGGGTGCTTGTCTGTTTCCCTGTATAGAGACGCATTTGACCATGATCCAGCTCTGTGTGGACTACACCTAATTGTAGTTGCAAAAGGTAAAGGTAACAACTGCAGATATACTCAGTTTGTCCTCAGCTAGCAACTGTACCTCAATATTCTTTGCAAAATAAGAAGTGAACAATTGGTGAAAGCTTTATTCATAATCACTGAAGCTGGAAGATGGATTTCTGCCAGCTGATAATGAGACACAGAAGAGCTGTACTTTGTATCAGGACCTAGTGTTTAATCTAAATGTGGGATGTCATCATCTTGTAGATGATCCAAACATAAGATCACACAGAATGTTAGCATCAATTGTTACAGTACTCTACTGTTTTTATAGAAAACTTCCTTCCTTGTACGCTGTGATAAAGATACAACTATTTCTCATCCACAACTGTGCATTAAAGTAATATATTTTATAAAATGAACCACTAAACATGGTTCATTAAAATGGATAATAATTTCACAAACTGAAGTTTTGTTTTCTTCTAGGATGTATGATAAGTGGCGAAAAAGAAATCATGCTTAAAATATACATGTTGGGATGATGTGAGGTATTGCCGGCTATGCTAGGAGAAGTATTGCAGTGGAATTGTAATGCATGCCAGCAGAACTAGCTGGAATTTTGTAAAGAATTATATGCCATTTGTATATCAGACTGATGTGTACAGATGCTTGTATTGAAAATTGTATTTGTAAATCTGCTTGTGCTAAAAATGTACCAACACTGTGCCCTGCTGGAAAGAAAAAGAAATATACATGCATTATTGTAGCTGTTGAAATGTATATATTGTAAGAGATGACACTGGAAAAGAAGAGGTTGATCTCAATCCACCTCACTATGAAAAATAGTAAGAAATTAAATTACTGGGTCTAGGCCATAAAATGCTACCTCACAGTTTTGAATGAAGCCAGAGACACAATGTCTGTAACAAGTATGGTTTATTAACTCCTGTAGGAAGAGTGGAAGTGTTTATGGTTTTATGACTTCCAGGATCTGCAGCACATCTTAGCAATGCTCTGTGAGTGTGTATTATTGACACCCATGTGTTAAATCCTGACAGCTTCTAGTCAAGGAGGGTTGCATGGGAACCAGAGGTCAGATGAACAGATGTATGTGATGATATTCTGTAATCCATCACTAAAAATAATTCTTAATAGTAGGTGAGACTGAAATCTCAGAGCAGTCTGTTTTTGGAACCTGACACTGAAGGATCACTCACCTACTTCATCTTGCCTTGCTCTAGTAGGTGACCACGGAATAGTGACTCTTGAGATCAGTCAGGAAAATATAGTGAGATTAGTTAAGTATTTTTTTCTGTAACTATGTGAACCTGTCCACCTGTGTTATTTTCAATATGTTCTGTGATTGAAACTCTGGTGTTTACTGTAAATGGATATTTTGTATTTTCATGTCCTTTTATTCATTATTATTAAATGCATTTAAACCTTTCATTGTATCTGGTCCCTTAAAGAATTTTTAATCCTTGAGAGTACTCATATCTGTTTGTTGACTCTTTGGCCACTCCTGAAAGCCTTACTGTATCGGTCAAACTGCCATTCCTATTAATATTAATATTAATTTCAGGGGAGAGACCTGGGGAGAGACAGAGAGAGAAACCCTGACCCTTGGCAGAGTGTGTTCCTGTCTACTGTTAAGGGAAACTCTGCTTGATGCAGAGAGCTGCATCTGGAAATACTGGATGTATGCATTTGTTTTCCAAGGGAACGTCCCTCTCCAGTGGCAGTGGTGAGGATTGAGGCTCCTTGATTACTCACCCAGGGTCAGGATGTCACATATTGGTGAGCAGTGGTAT
The DNA here is from genome assembly GCF_019279795.1 of Protopterus annectens. Classification (NCBI taxonomy): domain Eukaryota; kingdom Metazoa; phylum Chordata; order Ceratodontiformes; family Protopteridae; genus Protopterus; species Protopterus annectens. Next base: position 782,954,111 of record NC_056746.1, on the reverse strand, counting down.
GGATATTGATTGAACTTCTGTAGCCTGTAGGCAATTGTCACTGAAGGTGGGTGTACTCTCAAGCAACCACAAGGTAAACATACAGAGTTTCATTTTCACAATAGTTTTTATTTATTTTTTGTTAGTTTGGTTTAGTCAGGGAAATCAGTCAAAGATGTCAGCAGAGGATTATGGCAAGATGACAAAGAACCAGTTAGCCAAGGTGTGTGAAGCCACGGGAGTAGTGCATGCCAACCTGACTTAAGAGGAAATGATTTCAGCCTTAATCACAGCTCAGACCAGCAACCAGGAGGATAACCATTTTGGTGATGTGGATGTACAGCCCTCAGAAACAGGACAGTTCACCTTTTACTCAGAGGACTTAAAAATCCATCTGGAGTTAAACAGGCTTGAAATGAAGGCCAACATTTGGAATTAGAATCAACAGAGAGACTGCAGAAAATGAGAAACATGTGGAATTAGAATCAGAAGAGAGACTGACGCATCAACATGAGAGGGAGATGCTGACTCCTTTTCAGGGTCATGGAGGTAATGGGGAAGGGAATAAAACCCCAAAGAAGCAATAAAGGTCAGTAATTTTCTTTCACAGTTTACAGAGGGTGATAATTTTGATGGTTTTATTTATATATTTGAAAGGGTATGTAAACAGTATAATGTTGGGCAAGGGCTCTTGGTACAGTTCTTGACCCCCTTACTCCATGGTAAAGCTGTAACTGTTGTTTCTAAATTGTCTGATATTGATTGTTTAAACTATGACAAAGCAAATAAATGTTTACTTGAATGTTTTAAGTTAACACCTGAAGCTTACAGAAAAAAAAAGTTTCTTGAGCATAGATGCAATGCATATGGAAGTGTGTGTGATTATGTTGCTGAGTTGAGCACTTATTTTCATAGGTGGGTGAGTGGATGTTAGGTCACCACTTTTGAATGGCTGGCAGACCTTTTGGCAAGGGAACAAGTCCTTAGCACATTAACTCAGGACATGAGAATCTGGTTGGCAGATTGAGAATGTAACTCTGCAGATGAGCTGGGGGGAAAAGGCGGGGGGGTCTCTACTTAGGAAGCAGGGCATCACTGCACAGGAAAGGGATACCCAGTGCTGCACATGGATATGAGGGAACCCATGGTGGGCAGCCTAAACCACCCCAACAGAGTCCACCAGTAACAGGGAAAACCACTAGTTCAGGTACATGGTCAGGGTTAACAGTTACATGCTTTAAATATAACCAGTGGAGCCATGTATCATATAGATGTCCATGGAGGCAAGGTGGGGAACAAGAGGTGGAGGAACCAGCAAGTGGGAATAACAGTATGTCAGCGGTACGTTGCCTGGAGACAACAGGAGTACCAAGCTATCATCAGAGTTCATATCCAATCTTAGGGGATGGAAAATAGGCCATTGCTAAGACAGACACAGCCTCTGACATAACCACTGTGAATCCTGCAGTGGTTAAAGAGGAGGAGTACTTGCTTGGGCAGCCCACTCCAGTCAGAGCTTTAGGAGGGACCCCATTCTGAATGCCTTTGACCATGGTCCACCTTGACTGGGAGGGTGGAAAAGGAAGCAAGTAAGTAGATGTGTTTGAAGGTATCCCTGCAGATGTCCTGATAGGGAATGGTTTTGATAATGCAGTACCTTATGTGCATGCAATTATACACAGTCTTGAAGACAGACCTGTGGTCTGGAAGCCTGGGGGAGACCTGGACAGACACCACACCTGAAGCCAGGTCTGGTGGTGTGGCTACATCAGGGAGGGAGCTACCCTGTAGCAGTGAGCCTGAAGGTGAGCCACAGCTGCTGGCAGGTACTGATGTTCCCTTGCACAGAGTGACTGCAAGGGCAGAGGTGAGGGCTAATACCCAGGCTGACAGTGAGGCACTGCTGTCACAGGATACCAGACTTCATGTGGAAGGGAAGCTGGAAAGAGTTACAAAGACAAGAGATGACACAGGCTCAGCTCTCGGACCCTACACTGAGAAGCTTGAGGGAGGTAGCTAGGGAGTCACCTGATCTCAAGGAAAAGGGGAGTTTGTATACTGGAACAAAGGGTTTCTGTACAAAGAGTGGATCCCTGAGGGAGGGCTAGAGGGTGGTAATACAATAGCTGGTAGCGCCTAGAGCCTACCATCTGGCACTTTTAGCCATGGCCCATGAAATTCCTTTTGCAAGTCATATGGGCATAAAGAGTATGAAGAGATGTATTATGCAGAAGTTTTACTAGCCTGAGATTACAAAGGATGTAACAGGGTACTATAGGACCTATGGGCAGTGCCACAAAGTAGACAAGGCAGGAGACAAGATCAAGGCTCCTTTGATGTCTTTGCCTGTGATTGATGAGCCATTTCAGAGGATAGCTATGTATATTGTGGGGCCTCTGAGTCCCCCAAGTTCCACAGGGAAGAAGTACTTCCTAGTGGTAGTAGATTACGCTACTAGATACCTTGAGGCAGTGGCTCTGTCCTCCATCGAGGCAAAGAAGGTGGCAAATGCTTTGTTAGAGATTTTCAGCATGCCAATTTCATGTTAGACCTGCTGACTTGTCTTTGGAAGCACTGTGGGATGAAGTACCTAAAAAAAACATCGCTTACCACCCCCAGACTAATGGTCTTGTGGAACTGTTAAACTCTATACTAAAGACCATGCTATGCACATTTGCAGATCAGTTTAAGAGAGAGAGTGAGACAAATACTTGCCCTGTCTGCTGTTTGCCTACAGAGAGGTACCCTAAGAATCTATAGGTTTTTCACCCTTTGAGTTGCTGTATGGGCATAGGGTGAGGGGGCTTTTAGATTTGATTTGTGATGAGTGGGAGGGTGAGTGTGAATCCCACAAGGAATCTGTTGTGGCATATGTCCTAACGCTCAGGACATGGCTTTGGGAGCTCATGGGCTTGGCCCAGGAGAACCTGTCAGGAGCCCAACAGCAGAAAAAGGTCTGGTATGACAGGAATACTTCAGCCCAAGAGTATGCTGTGGGACAGCAGGTGATGATTCTCATTTCTGTCAGACAGAATAAGCTACATGTAGCTTGGGAGGGACCCTTCAAAGTGATAAGGAAGGCCAGCGATGTTAACTACATGGTAGAACTGCTAGGCAGGAGGCAGGGGCACAAAATGTACCATGTTAACATGATAAAACCTTACCATAATAGGGAGGCCCTGGTGGTAAGTATTTGCAGTAGGAGGCAGGATGAGTCTGAGGGGGATCTATGGCTACAGGAAGCCTGACTTTGAAAAATAGTAAGAAATTAAATTACTGGGTCTAGGCCATAAAGATGTTAATCTCACATTTTGAATGAAGCCAGGGCACAATGTCTGTAAGAAGTATAGTTTATTAGCTCCTGTAGCAAGAGTAGAAATGTTTTATAGTTTTATGACTTCCAGGAGCTGCAGTAGATATTAACAAGGCTCTGTGAGTGTGTATTATTGACACCTATGTGCTAACTCCTGACAGCTTCTAGCTTGAAGGGGGGGGGGGGGGTTGCATGTGAACCAGAAGTCAGATGAACAAATGTATGTGATGCCATTCTGTAATCCATCAGTAAAAATAATGTTTAATACTAGGTGAGATTGAAGTCTCAGAGCAGTCTGTTTTTAGAACCTGACATCAAAGGATCACTCACCTACCTGCTCTAGTAAGTGACTAGGGAATAGTAACTCTTGAGATCAGTTAGGAAAATATAGTGAGATTAGTTAAGCATTGTTTTCTGTAACCTGTGAACCTGTACACCTCTGTTATTTTTAATACTCCCTGTGACTGAAACTCTGGTGTTTATTATAGGTGGATATTTAGTCTTTTCATGTTCTTTTATTATTTATTATAAAATATATTTTAAACTTTCATTGAGTGTGGTTCTTTGGACAATATTTTAACCTTTGAGAGTACTCATATCTGTTTAGTGACTCTGTGGCCACTCCTGAAAGCCTTACTGCATTGGTGAAACTACTATTCATATTAATATAAATTTTACTCAGTTTAATTGGGTACTCTTGTAAGAGCTTTAGAGTAGCTGGTTTGGGAGCGTCTGGTAGCAGTAACTATCTTGTAGTCTGGGCAGAAGGGGGCATAGCTGGTAAACCTATGCCAGCCTTTCCCAGGTGTGTGTTTGTATGTATGTGTGTGTGTGAAAATCAAATTTCAAAGTATGTGTGTGCATGTCAGCTACTTGGAGCAGGGACACGAAGCACTGGTTTCCCAAAGAGAGTGATGGAGGACTTGGCTTGGACACTCAGCTGAGGACATAACTCTGCAGCTGTGCCAGTGGGGATCCTTAATGGGGCCTGGGGAGAGACAGAGAGAGAAACCCAGACCTGGGGATGAGTGTGTTCCCTGTGTGCTCTTAAGGAAAATTGTGCTTGATGCATAGAGTTGCATCTGAAAATACATTTGTTTTCCAAGTGAACATCCCTCTCCAATGGTAGTGGTGAGTATTGAGGCTCCTTGATTACTGGCCCAGAGTGGGGACATCACACATGTCATGAGTTTTAGAAGAAAGACTTACATTTAATGGAAAAGAGAAAAGTAGATTAATTGTGGAAGGATGACCCCGCTTAGAGTTGATAACCATTTATTAGTTTAAAAGGTACACAAATAAAAATGAGAGTTGCCCCAGACAAAGATATGCAGGGGAATTTATTATAGTATTTACTGTATGCTTGTATATAGTACAATGTGTCTCACTTAGATGCAAACACATAGTTATTTATTAAATATTAACACATGCAAATAAAACTGTGGTTTACCCCAGATAAAGCATAACCTAAATTAAGCAATGATGGCTGAAACAAAAATTACAATTAGACATAGATGGACTTTTAGCTAGCATGATTACTCATCAACATGGCACATATTCAGTGAAAATAATGAACATGTTTAAAGATTAGAAAATAATGCTATGATTCATAATTTAGCTATGCAACAGGACTGCAGTATGATATCTAGTGGCATATGTGATACTCAGCAGACACTGACTAAGTATGCAATATTCTTCAGTAGGGACTCAAGTAAACTTTTATGCTCTATATGTTGCTCTCTCAACCAACTAATGTAGCTACACACACACACACACACACACACACACACACACACACACACACACACACACACACACACACATATATATATATATATATATATATATATATATATATATATGTTCACCTTAAAACCCAATCTAGACATTCTAGACAAGTTATGAAAGAATATGCAAAAATAAGGCAGGTGTCTTAAGTCTGGAAAAATCGGAATGCCCATTAACTTAAAATGAGATATTACAAATCCTGGGAACTTTCTAAACACTTCAGACCATGAGACAAAAGAGCAATGCAGAAAACTGAAAATGTAAACCACTCACAAAAAAAAACAAAACCTTAAAATACATCTGCAATCTTTGATGCACAGTGGCGCAGTGGATAGTGCTGTTGCCTGGTTTGATCCTTGCCTGGGGTGAACTTTGTGTGGTGTGTGCATGTTCTCCCTGTGTTTGTGTTGGTTTCCTCTAGGTCATCTGGTTTCCTCCTACATTCCAAACACATGCGGTATGTTCTTTGGATGCTCTGAATTGGCCATAGGTGTTAGTGTGTGGTGTGGAAGAATTACTGTGGCAGGCCTAGCCACCTGGTGGTGTAAACCTTGGCTCTAGATGATTGCCACTGTTGAAGTGACACTCCTACCCCATGTACAAAAATTGGAAAAAGGGGTTGTGGATATATAGAAGAATGAAATGCCACATACCTGAAACCCAAATCACTGAGACAAAAACATTGACAGCACTAACACACCGACTAAACACTCCAGGTAAGTAACTGCTTGGCCATCCTGTTGACCTTTGCCCCTTACCCCCATGGTAGTGTGATCTCTGACTTGTTATATTTAGTTAGGGGATGTTGGGGTGTGGGGGTGCAGCCCCCCACATGGGTGGATTTGGTTTTTGTCTGTTTACATGTTTGTGTTGGATAGCCGAGCAGTTATTTACCTGGAGTGGTTAGTTGGTGTTCCAGGATGTTCATAGGTTCATAGGTTAGTACTAAGCTAACTGCCTTTGCGAGCCATTTTTTAAGCCCCAATTCCTTATTGTGAGACTCAAACCTGCCTTGTTGTGTGTGTGCAAAAAACACCCAACCACCCCACCACCCTCCCAACCCGTGTTGATGCTGTTGATGTTTTCATCTTGATTATATGGGTTTCGGGTAAGTGGCATTTCATTGTTCTAAAGTAAACCCATATATGTATATATATATATATATATATATATATATATATATATATATATATATATATATATATACACACACACACACACACACACACACACACATATATATATATATATATATATATATACACACACACACACACACACACACACTCCGTTTGGCTTACTGCAGGTTGGTGTGCTGCCTGTAAGTGCATACTTCAACTCAGTGATTGAAGCAGTTTTCTCTATATATTTTTTTTTTAACATAACCTGTACATAGTGTTTTATCATATAGTTGCTGAAGTCCTGACAATTTATGTATGGGAAACGCTATTTTTTATGATAGTTTGTCTCTGTTTAACCACTGTATGTAGTCGCTAGTGGTTCTAAAGCAATATTTAGAAGTTCCTAAAGCCAGGATTTCTGTTTGTATTATTTTGTATGGTACTATTTTTATGGTAGTCTGTCTCTGTTTAACCACTGCATGTAGTCGCTAGTGGTTCTAAAGCAATAGCGACCGCATTTAGATGCTCCTAAAGCCAGAATTTTTGTTTGTTTTACTCTGCAATACTCTACCTTGATTTTAGCAACTGTCTCCAGTCGCTAAGAGGTTCTGACAAATTACGGCTATTTTTTAGGGCAGATTGTCCTTGATTTAACCACTGCAGGTAGTCGCTAGTGGTTCTAAAGCAATAGCTACCACTTTTAGAGTTTCCTAAAGCCAGTATTTTGCTTGTGTTGCTCTGCAGTCATCTACCTTTGATTTTAGCAACTGTCGTCAGTCGCTAAGAGGTCTTGCACCACGAGTCCTATATCTATGGTTCCATGGCAATTTACCTTAACTAGGGCTACTTTCTAGATATTTTTAAAGCGGAATGTTTGTAAGAGCTGTTCTGTTTAGTTTTTGTCTTTAATTTTGCCTACTGCATTAGTCGCCAGGAGGCCTGACACCTTGTGTACTGTTAACAATATTTACTTATACCATTCCTTGATTTCATTCTGCTATTAGTTGCTATGAGGCCTACAAGCATGAAATAAGTATACAATTGTTTTTATTGCTTACTTGTGATTTTGCCAACTGCATGTAGTCGCTCAGAGGTTGTTCCTTACCAGTAGGAATACTATAAAAGCTGCTCGCCTCTAGTTATACCCAGCACAGGGTGGACAGCATTATCTCCCAATACATTTCTTTACAACGTTGAATCCTATTACATTTTTTTACTGTTTAGAAATACACTGCACTGACTCTAAAACCTTGTATGTACATATATCTACTTTTAATTGTAAAGTGAATGAACATGTGCTAATGTATTATAACTGCTGATGCTAGTAATGACTATTACTTTGGAATACCTGTTACTGTGACTTGGAAATATATATTTTCTTTCTCTCTCTCTCTTACACCCATACCCGTCTTACCTCTCTACCCACTCTATTGCTAACCACATCTGTTCTTTCTATTACCTTTTGTCTCCTAACCCTCCTTTTCTTTTTTGTATTGCAGCATTAAAGCCTAGTGCTCCTCATCGGGTGTTCCCTCTCTGCTGGCCTATCTCCCAGAAGCTACAACTCAGGCCATTTGTGTCGGCACCCAGGAAGCACCCCTAGCTCCTCTTCAGTGATGATTTTTGAGTTCTATACTCTCCTATACTGACTGTATGTCCATCTTGCTTAATTATTATATGTTTTGTCCTCTGGTGGGCAGCACACGTGGCACCAGCTTAGGTTGTCCCTTGCTTTTCTGCATTATAGTAATCACCTCTTCCCCTTTATCTATTAGTACTACTCCCTCCTGCCCCTGGTTAACCTGAAGTCCCCCTCGTCTGCTAGCCTTCTATTGCTGTGACGCTCCACTTGCCTTACCTTGTCTGTTTCCTCACTGTCTCTCAATTACTTTTCTGGATATTGCACTCCTTTCTCTGGTTTACTAAACGACTATATCCTGATTATTTCTATTTACCTACTCTCAAATACCCCTCTCTGTGTTCCTCTGTAAACTGTACATTTACTTACTTTACCTTGTACCTGTTTATTCTTGCATACTGCCATATCTTTCCTTCTCTCTTTACCTAACTCTCCTTTACTCACTGATTAAACGGCGTAGTATAGGAAAGCCGTAGTGATTCAGCTTCCCTGCCTAGCTGATTGATTACGCTCTCTTCTCTGTTTCTGCCTCCCTACCCCTTATCCCACCCACCCCACGCCCTTAGCCTTATACCTCACATACCCCTCCCACTCTATATTTACACCTATCCCAGACTCCTACCTCATCTGTAACTCCCTCCGACTTTACCTTCCTTAATTATCTCTCCTACCCACCCAAAGCTAATTACATACTCTGACTCTTAAGCTTCTCTTACTTAATCTATAATCTTAGCCTAGGCCCCTTCGTCTATTCCTTTCACTCTCACCTCATTATGTCCAGTAAAGCTTATAAACCTCCACCCAAGACCTCTGTAACAGAAACTACTCTGTTAAAACTAACACTTATGCTCATTTCTTCTCTTGCTCTCACACTATCCTACTTCCTGACCTGTTATGAATTAAATCCTAGCTACCACTTTAACTACTCTCCCAAACATACTGCCTCTGATACTCAAAGCCTAAACTTCACTCATGTAAATATTACATCTTCCTCTAGCTATCTCCTAGCCAAATATCATAGGCTGTCTCACATTAAAATTCAAACTCTCTGGTTTAGGAAACTAAAATACTTACTAAACTGTCCTAACAAAGCTTACCTGGAATTTAACCACTCTATCTTGGCAGATGGGGATATCCACCCCAACCCAGGGCCCGTAACTACTACATCTAACACCATACCTGCCTCACTAAACTCATCCCCTCAACTACAAACCTCCAATGCAAATACTCTACTCATAGGGCACCTTAATATCCGTAGTGTCAATAACAAAATCACCCATCTCCACTCCCTTCTTGAATACCACTCCTTTGATATTCTCTGCTTGACTGAAACCTGGTTAAAACCCTACACTCTAGATAATGAAATCATTCCTCCAGGTTACAATATCTTGAGACTGCACTACTATTTAAAACCGAACTAAATTTAACATTAGTACCCCATGATAAACTGGACATTAACAATACTGAGCTTCTTATCTCTAAGCTACAACTAAACCCCAAAAGCAATCTATATTATCTGCATATATCTACCTCCTGGAAATAACGCTACCTCCATAGAAAACATCCTCAGTTGCATTACTTCCACCTACCCACAAGAAACTATAATACTTGGAGACCTCAACCTTGACTGGTCCTCAATAAACACTAATAACCCAACTTCTCATATTAACCTCCATGGCTTTACTCAGATAATAGACTCCCCACTAGGATTAACAAACCGAACAACAAAGAAAGAATTCTAGATTGGATTCTCATTAACAAACCTCAACTAAACTATCAATCCGAACGCTACCATGACTTTAGTGACCACAATCTAATCTATATTTTAAGACAAAAAAATGCCTCTAACAATTCTCCAATGTATAAGACCCTACGTGATCTCAAATGCTTCAACCCTATTCAATTTAAAACTGAACTAAGTGCCTGTAACTGGAACCCACTTAAGACACTTCCTCTTGAAGAAGCTGTTCTATACTTTAATACCACATTCCTAAAAATTCTAGATAATCATGCACCAAAACGTTCCATCTGAATTAAATCTAAGCCTGCCCCATGGCTATCTAAAGATACAAGACAAAAAATGTTACTTAGGAACAAATCTTGGAAAAAGTGGCGAACCAGCAAATCTCCCATAGACCAACAGACTTTTAGGCAACTAAGAAACAGTACCAAAAGAGCTATCTTCTCTGATAAAAAGAATTATTATAGTAATCTCCAGCAAGCAAAACACAATAACCCTCAAAAATTCTGGTCAACCCTAAACAGACTTCTTCACCCTGGACAGACTACCACCCCATCCCCTTCTGGGTCTAAAAAGAATTCCTCCCTTGATACTGCCAATACTTTCAACTCTTTCTTTATTGATACTATCAATTCCTTAGCCTCCCATCTCTCTAGTGACAACACTAGTATCCCTGACCTTACATCCCTCAATCTTCCAACCTTTAGACTTCAACCCATCTCTACTACCTTTATACAGACATGTATCCACAAACTCAAACCATTTTCAGGCTCGGCAGACCAGCTTCCATCTGAATTCCTTCAAAAAGCAGCCTCTGAAATAGCCTACCCTATATCCATCCTTATTAATAGAACTGTAAATGAAGCAACCATACCTGACATATGGAAAATTTCTCACATCATTCCCTTACATAAAGGAGGTAACTCCTATGAATATTCTAATTATAGACCCATTGCTCTCTTGTCCCCACTTGCAAAAATCATGGAAAAATGTGTGCACCATCAGTTAATGAACCACTTAATAACAAATAACATTCTCTCCAACTGTCAACATGGCTTTAGGCCTTTTCATAGCACAACTACTGCTCTCCTCTCCTTTATAGACTTTATTAACAAAAATAATAATAACATCCTGTCTTCAGCTCTTTTTATTGACCTGTCCAAAGCCTTTGACATGGTCAACCACTCTCTCCTCTTAAACATTCTTGAATCTCTATCCTTAGAATCTAAGGTTGTCCACTGGTTTAGATCCTATCTCACTAACAGGAAACAGGCCGTCCTCTGGGATAACAAACTCTCATCTCTTCTCCCAATTTCACTTGGGGGTGCCAAATTTCCTGGGCTCTATTCTCGGACCCCTTCTTTTCTCCCTCTTTATAAATGACTTACAAGTAGCTATTCCCCAAGCTACATGCATACAATATGCTGATGACTCCACACTAATTTGCTCTGCTAAATCCATTTCTGAACTACAAACTAATACTCAAACTGTATTTTCCAAAGTTGAAACTTGGTTCCTAAACGCTGCCTCCTCCTAAATGCAAAACCAAACTCTTACTTTTTAGGCCAACTACCAGATCCCCTACACTAGACTTCACTATCTTATCTAACAATGGAACTCTTATATCTCCTGACTCTACTACTAAGCTACTAGGAGTCACAATTGACAATAATCTTTCCTTTGACTGTCATATCAACAATACCATTAAATCTGTAAACAGGAAACTTGGCTCTCTACAGAATTAAAACTTTCTTAACCTCCCCAGCCAAAATTACTCTTGCTCACTCTCACCTTATTTCCACTCTTCTCTATGCCTCACCAATCTATACTAACCTCAAGAAAAACAATCTCTCCAAACTATCTACCACTTACAACAATATAGCTAGATTTGTTACTGGTAAGCCTTTCAGAACTCACCACTGTCTAAATCTGCAGCAACTTCACTGGCTTGAACTGACTAACATGCTGTTACTTTCCCAACTCACGTTTGTCCAAAGAGCTTTCTACCAACCTCATAACACACCTGTACTTTCTAACCTCTTAACCCCTTATTCTAATCTGAACTCCGATCGTCTAATAAACTGCTAGTCACCTTAACCAAATCTAATAACCTAGCTGGTGATTCCCTCTTCTCAAATTCCATTGGTAAACACTGGAATCAACTTCCTACCGAACTTACTTCCATTGCATCTACTGTCTTGTTTAAACAAAACTTAGAACCTACCTTAAAAGCCACTGGATGTGCCCTGCTCTAATCCTGATTGAAAGTTAATTTTCCTTAGTTAACCCTCTTTTTTCTCTCCCTATTCTTTTATACCTCCTGCTTTCTCCCTTAATTCTCTTCTTCTACCACTTATGGACCTCTCCCCATATCTTTCCTCTATAAGGCTATGACTCTACTCCAGAAACTATATATC